>NC_091433.1:139596206-139762312 GCF_964237555.1 Oryctolagus cuniculus
GGCCATTTACATTCCAGGTTACTACCTGGCCCGCCCTGCCATTTTTTCATAAATATTCCTATTGTTTGCTCTGGATTTCCTTTGTACTTTTCCTGGGAGATTTTATGCTTTGACATTGTTTCATAATTGTGATTATCCTCTGTGTTTCTCGGTGTAGCACATCCTTAAGTATCTGTCATGAGGCTGGATGAGTGGTGATAAATTCTTTCAATTTATGTTCATTTTGGAAGGTCTTCATTTCACCTTCATTCATAATGACAGCTTTGCAGGGTACAGTATTCTGGTTTGATAGGTTTTTGGGTTTGTTTTCTTTGTTGTTGTTTTGCTTTTTTGTTTGTTGTTTTGCTTTTTTTCTTAAGACTTGGACTATGTCTCCTCATTCTCTCCTAGCCTGTAGGCTTTCTGGTGAAAAGTCAGCTGTGAGTCTAATTTGAGATCCTCTGAAAGTAATCTGGCCTTTTGCTCATGCACATTTTAGAATCTTTCCTTTATGTTTTACTGTTCAAAGTTTGACTACAATGTGTCATGCTAAAAATCTTTTCTGGTCATGTCTATTAGAGTTCTATTTGCTTTCTCTGGATGTAGCTTTCTTTTCTCCAAATTTGGGAAGTTTTCTGTAATTGTTTCACTAAATAGGTCTTCTAATCCATTCTCTTTCCAAACCTTCAGAAACTCTGAAGACCCTTTTTTTTGGTCTGCCTGAAAAATTTCAAAAGATTTGTCTTCTAGCTTTGATATTCTCTTCTGCCTGATCAAGCAGAAGTTAGGGCTTTCTGCCACATTTTTTTATTTGATCTATTGAATTCTTCACTTCTAGTATTTCATTTTGATTTCTCTTTAAAATCTCAATTATGTGGGAAAAATTTTCATTCATGTCATGTATGGATTTCTTTAATTAGTGGATTTCCTTTTCATTGCTTCTGAGTCTGCTTCATATATTTCATTAACCTCTTAATCTTCACATTCTAGTATTAAAGTGTTGTGTTCCTCCTCTCTTCTAAGTGATCAATGACTGGATGTTAGCCCTTAGTGAGTGCAGTACTCATCTGCGCTTCCTTACAAACTGCCTAAGGATCTGTGCAGTCCTTAATGGATGCTGCTGCATTGACCCACCCCAAGCATCAGGGAGCTCTGAGCATGCAGAGCTGCCCACAGTGATTACCCAGAGACACAGCTACACCCTGCACCCTCTCATGCAGTCAGAGTCTCCATAGGCTCAGCACTCAGGGCTCCAAGAGTCAGGGTGAAGATCCACTCTGCCCTGCTAGCCAGTCCCATCCACATAGAGACTGGGACATGCCAGAGCTAGGTGCTTTTGGGTGCTCCACCTAGGCAGTTTGAGCCCTGGAGCCCAGTATCTCTCATATGTTGAGAGGCTGGGGGAATCTCATAGTCATAGGTGGGTACCCAGCCCCTTTCCAGTCTTCCAAGCCAGATTCAAAGTCAGTATGGAATGTGGATTTTTCCCCTTTGGTAAAATCTCTGGATCATGTGCATGCACAGTACCCACAAGCTTCAAACTGTTTCACAGTCATGCTCGGCACTTGCAAGAGTATCTGTAGCTGGTACTAATGTCGTAATGGCTACCCCCCCAGCCCTGGGTCCATTGCACTGAGGTTGCCTCTGCTGACAAGATGGTCATTGGACCTGCCGGTTGCACCTAAGCTGCTGCAGTTGCGTCTACTGACAAGATGGTGTCTGTCCCTGCCAGTTTCTGGGTATGCACACAATAGCTTCTGTAGAGCTGCTACCTATTTATGTCCAAAATGGCACCTGTCTGCCCTCTCTCTCAGCTGGTTGCCAGGTGTCATTGTTGGGGGATGGGGAGAAAGAAACATGTCCTTTTTTTTCCCCCTCTGGGCGAGTATGCACCCTTGTCTCCTCAGGAATCTGAGCTGTATTGAAAGACAGTGTAGTCTGCTAGACTCACCCTCTGGGTATATCACCACTGGCACAGCCCACTGCAGTCCAATCTCACCTTGCTCTCCATAGCTGGTGCTTTCTCCAGCTCAGTGCTGCTGGGTTCATTTGTTCTGTCCATGCTCATTGCTGCGTCTCTGTACCTTTCACACAGGTCCATAGCATCACTCCTCCTTCTGCAGAATCGCCACTGCAGTTTTCCTTCCTGCTCTCCCCTGAGAATTTACTTTCTCTGCTTGTTGTTGTTGTTGTTGTTGTTGCTATTTTCCCCTAACCTAGAGCTGACCACTCTGTCCCTATTCTGCCACCTTGGAATCCTTAACAGTGCCTTTAAAAATTAAAATATATGTAACAAACATTCTTGGGTGATAAGATATAACAAGTAGGGGCTGGCACTGTGGAATAGTAAGCTAAGCATCTCCCTGCAGCACCAGCATCCCATATGGTGCCGGTTTGTGTCCAGGCTGCTCCTCTTCCAATCCAGCTCTCTGCTATGGCCTGGGAAGGCAGTCAAAGATAGTCAAGTACTTGGGCCCCTGCACGCACATGGGAGACCCAAAGGAAGCTCCTGGCTTCGGATCAGCCCAGCTTTGGCCATTGTGGCCATTTGGGGAGTGAATCAGCGGATGGAAGACCTTTCTCTCTAATTCACTCTTTCTGTTTGTAACTCTACCTCTCAAAAAAAATTTAAATAAAGATATAACAGGTGTAAAATAATGACATTGATTGATTCTTCTTGGTTATATCTTAATTCCTACCTATTTTGGCATTATTTATTAAATATGGAATCTAATAAGCCACTTGTATCAGAAACATAGTAGGAATAGGAATCCAATAAGCTTTTCCTTAATAGAAAACTACATTTTTATAATTATTTCCAGTGTAAGCCTGAGAAGTTAGATTGATATCTGTCTGTTTCATAATACAAACTATAAAGTAAAATCTATGTTCTTGCACCTTCATTGTTGGTCAGCTCTAAAAGAGTTGCACTAGTGGTGATATAATGACAAAGATGTATAAGGTATAGAATAGTCTAGGTGGTTGTAAAACAAGTTTTTGTGCTTGTGAGCCCTTAACAAAGAAAGAATTTTCTTCCTTCTTACCTAGCAGTTCTGGGACATGTTCAAGACTGGTAAGCCACAAGCATGGTATCAGATTACAGACTCCTTCTATCATGTTGCTTTGCCATATCTAGGGTATATAGCCATCATCTACAGCACTAAAGATTTGCATTCCAGTCTACAAGAAGGAGGGCATACTCTTCGTGCTCAAGATAAAACCCAGAATTGTTACACATTTCCTCTGCTCATATCCTGTTGGACATAACCAGTTCATAAAGTTGCACGAGGAAAATCTTGGAAATAACTTGGTGGAGTGATCATATACTCTGCCGAACATCTGTTACTATAAAAGCAAAAGTCATTGGAGAGACAGCTAGCAATCAACCAGTTACAATGAGATTTGAAGAACAGTATTTAGGAATAGAAAAGAAAAATGGAGAAACAACTTCTTTTATATATCCTAATATGCAAAGAAATAAAAATATAAAAGAAATCCTATTCAAAGACATCCCAGCCACATTACACATTTGCATATTATGAAATTCTTCCAAATGCATTATATTTCAAAATATACTTATCACATCTATGATCTTTCAGATACTATTCTATAAAAAAAACTGTAGCTTTTAAGTTCTTAACTCCTTGTAAAATGTATTTTAAAATTGTGATATAAAAGCTTATTTTTGTCTAATGAATAACTTCGGAGAATGGCATATAAAGGATACAGAATAAAGATCCTTCCTTATATTGTCACCCTGAGATAGCTGATAAAATTAGACTATTTTATGTGTTACCCAATGGTATATTATGACCACTTTCCTATGTCATTAAAAAATCATGCAAAAGCTTGAATTTTTGATGTTGTCTTTTCCCTGAAATGACTTTTTAGTTTTACAATAAAATCATGGTACTGTTAACAAATGTATAAAATTTATATCCAGATGATATGAGTGAAAGATTTGCTCTTCTACTTTAAATATCTTTTATAAATACTTATATGATACTCTTCTAAAATTAATCTTCAAAAGATGTTTTTAATTCTATAACGAACTGAAAATATGGTTAACTGTTTAACTTCCTTTACTGTGTTTGAGAATTAGTTATATTACTTGTTTACCTTAGGAGATATATTTATGCCAACCTACTCGAGTACACTTCACCTATATTCCTGTATTATGTCATGATCTGTTTTGCTCTATACCTCCCTAGCTATGGGCATATGTGCCTTAAGATACGGTTCCAAACCCTTCATAATAATAATAACATCAAAGATTAACTAGTTTTCTTGGCTGCAGAAGTCTATTCGAAAAGACCACAGTACTTTAATAACCTCATAGATGTACAGTTTTCAATAAAGTTACAAGAAGATCATGATTATCAAACCTTCATTCCTTTCTTTGTAAAAACATAATGTCAATCACAGAATGTGACATAATAATAAATTGTACTAATTCTTAATTACCATAAACATAAATCTTTCTCTTGGGTATTGATTGAGTATTGGGTATCGATTCTCTAATTAGAACCATTCTATTTTTTTTTTTTTTGACAGGCAGAGTTAGTGAGAAAGAGAGACAGAGAGAAAGGTCTTCCTTCCATTGGCTTACCCCCCAAATGGCCGCTATGGCAGGCAAACCATACTGATCTGAAGCCAGGAGCCAGGTGCTTCTCCTGCTCTCCCATGTGGGTGCAGGGCCCAAGCACTTGGGCCATCCTCCACCACCTTCCCGTGCCACAGCAGAGAGCTGGACTGGAAGAAGAGCAACCAAGACAGAATCCGGTGCCCTGACCGGGACTAGAACCCGGGGTGCCGGTGCCGCAGGCAGAGGATTAGCCTAGTGAGCCCTGGCACCGGCCAGAACCATTCTATTATTTAAATATTATATGATAATTTTTGAATTCTGAAAATACCAGGTTTTAAATTTAACGAAAATTAAAAATTTAAAATTCAGTTCCCCATTCACATTAGTTACATTTCAAGATTCAGTGCCAACAGGCAATAGTGGTTACCTTGTTGGAGAATGCAGCCAGATGGCATCAGTAATTCTTGAGTCCCAGAAGCTACGGCCTTATTCTGTACCAGTTTGAAGAGTGGCATCAAATTATTTCACCTTCTAGTGCCTCAATTTTCTGAGACAATATAACCTCTAAAGAATGAAGGCTTAATAGCTATGGTGATTTGATACTAGAAACACTAGTTATTGTTATAATCACAAAGTGATTATATATGATACTATGGCAGCTACCATTTTGGCTTGCCATGTTATTTAACAATGAATTCATTTAACTGTACCTGCATATCTTATCTACATCTTTTTATTACTTCAACAACACTAAAATATAAACAGGACAGGTACTGTTAATTTTCTGGATGAAACTAAAAGGCTGAGTGACTTGTACAAAGTTAACATAGCGATCAGTGGAAAAATTAGAACTAATATCCAGGTTTTGTGATTTTAGCCACTATGTATCAAGTGCTTAATATATATTGAAGGATATATTGAGCATGGTAGTGTATTACATTAATGATTACAACAACTTCACAACATAGCTGTTTTACAGTAAAGAAAAGGTACGATGCATAGAGACTTGCACAAGAGTGAGCATTTGGTTCAGTGGTTAAGATGTCCGTTGGGATGCTGCATCCTATAGTAGAGTGCCTAAGTTCAAGTCCCAGCTCCATTTCTGATTCTAACTTCTCATTAATGCACACCCTAAGAAGCAAAAGTAGATGGTCAAATATTTGGTTCCCCACCACCCACCTGGGGGACTTAAAATGAATTCCTGGATCCTGGCTTCTGCCTGGCCCCACCTGACTGTTATGTGTATTTGAAGAATGAACCAACAGATGGAAAAATCTGTTTCTCTTCCTTTTTCCCTTCCTCCCTTAATCTCTTTGCCTTTCAAATAAATATTTTTTTAAAAAAAAATAAAGTATGTTACACAAAGATTGTTTATACTTCAAGACATACTCAAAAACAAAATGGAAAATTGAATTAAAAGATGAATTCACTTAAAAATACATTTTATTTGAAAGACAGAATGACAGATGGAGAGACAGAGAGAAAAGGAGTCATCCAGCCACTGGTTCACTCCTCAAATGGCTGCAATGGCCAGGCCCAAACCACACTGAAGCCACGAGCCAACAGCTCCATCCATGTCTCCCATGTGGGTATCAGGGGCCCATGTACTTTGGGCACCATCTTTTGCCTTTCCCAGGCACATTAGCACAGAGCTGGATTAGAAGCAGAACAGCTGGAACTTCACTGTGCTCTCTAAGATGGATGTGGGCATAACAAACAGCAGCTTAACTCACTGCACCTGAAAGCTGGCCCCGTTAAGTTGATTTTAGTGCAAAAATTTTTAGAATTCGTGTATAGTTTTTTCATAATAAACACTTTCCACTAACTTTTTGAAGTAGCTTCATAGGTTCTTTTATGGTAATTCTAAAAATGGAATATTATTACAAGAATAAAGGAACCCATCTTCATGAAAAAATAACTACATTTGTGAGTACATGTTATTTTCCAGGCAGTATGCCAAGGACTATGATAGTCATTTTTCATATTCACAATAACCATAAGAGTTAAATATAAGTTTTCACATTTATAAATGAGAACGCAAAGACTCAGAGTGTCAAAGGCAGAATTTAAAACCATACCTATATAACTACAATCACTTTGCCATTCTGCCTTTTTATTTCAATCATCTGCCTTTTCCTATATTCCTTGCTGCCATATTGCTTATTACTAATTTATTACAGTTGGGCTTTTTAAAAAGTGTTTGGCATTAAGAAGTTAACAAGAAAGATTTCCTTTGTCCCTTTGTTTACCATATTATACTAACAGTGCCAAAAGCAGGTGCTTTCATCACTTCCATAGCACAGTGCAGGAACCTGGCTTTGTCTCATACAGTCTCTGTAATACCTTGGGTGTTACACTTTGGTGATAAGGTGACAGTCTATAATACTAATGTAGAACTCCACATTCTTACCTTCGACCTCTATTTAAGCAGTATCTTTACTTATAAAATGGGAAACTTCTGCAATTCCCTTAGAACTAAAGGAAACCAAACCATTCACTCAGTGGACATTTTGATTTAAAGTTCTATTTGCAGTAAAACATGAGACTGAAGATTAAGCACTGTTTAGGAAATCATCTTACTATAGCTAAATAATTTACATTAATGGAAAGAGTTGATTGTGTGCATGTAGAGGGATTAATTTTCCTCATTGAGCAAAATTCTGTTTTCTTTTTCCTACATGACCTTAATATCCATCTGAACTTTTCAATTCATGTAGCCTTAGTATTCAGAAATAAAGTATCTAGAGTCCTTCTAGGTCACGGAGATCTTCATAATGCTTTTTTATGATAAATGGTGTTTTGATTTAAGTTTCATTTCCTGTATACATTTCCTGTTAAATTTCACTTTTTTTTTAATTTTCTGGTTAAATGCCTCTTGCACTAGGTACCATATTCTGTGTAAGACTGCTTCTAAGAAGGAAATTAAACTAAGTTTGTATGCATGCTTCATGTGCAAAGATAAAAGACAAATTGTGAAAGAGAAACATACTGTTTCTAGTAAAAGTCTCCATCTCTAGAATTAGCAGTACTTATAAACATATGAGCTATAGTAATATACAGAAAAGACTGTTTCATTATTTTGTAAAATTGAAAGTTTTTCCAAGCCAAGGTATTTGAAATTGCATTCATTTAAGCAGAAGAAATAGCTGGCAAATATCTTCACATCAGGAGGTATGCATGCTAAGTTGTTATAACCTTCCTTTTGTTTATTCAGCGTAAGGTAACTTGATGTGACAAGGTATGACATATCACAGTGATGACTCAGGTCAGTAATTTCAAAAAAATTTCTTGAAAACAGTACCTTCAAAAAGGTTTTAAATTAGTTCTGTCATTTAAAAAAATGCACAAAAGTTTAGTTAAGTCTTTTACTCAGAAAAAAAGGAGTATCTGGCAAATGAAGAAGGGGAAGGAGTCTCTAGGTTCTCTGGGTTAGAGTGCTTTCCAGCAGTGGGAGCTATACATCAATTGCTTTGCCAAACAATTCAAGTGATAAGATAATGTTTTCCTCAATGTACTTCGATGTGCTTCTCCTTTTTTCCCCTAAAGCTTCTGCAGTTTAGCTGGTGTCACAAACTCCTGCCACAAATGAAGAGGTTTCAAAAGGGATAGAGGTAGATGAGTTGATCAAAAAGTTAGGTTTGGAGGTAGGTATTTGGTGCAGTGGTTACATCCACTTGGGATGCATACATCACTTATCAGAGTGCCTGGGTTTGAATCTCAGCTCCACTTTCTATTCTAGCTTCCTGCTAATGCCTGCCTGGGAGCCAGCAGATGACAGCTCAAGAACTTGGATTCTACTATCCACATGGGAGACAGAAGTTCAGAACAGGACTCCTGACTTCAGCCTAGCCCAGCCACAGTTGTTGGGGGCATGTAGAGAGTGAAACAGCAGATGGAAGAGATCTCAGTGTTGGTCCAATATGTCTTTCTCACCCTCCCTCTTTCCTTACGTGCCTGTGCTTTTCAAGTATGATTAAATAAATTGAAAATGTTTTAAATTAAAAGATTTACTGGGGCCAGGGCTTTGGTGTAGTGGGTAAAGCCGCCGCCTGCAGTGCCGGCATCCCATATGGAAGCTGGTTCGAGACTCGGCTGCTCCACTTCCAATCCAGCTTTCTGCTATAGTTTGGGAAAGCAGTAGAAGATGGCCCAAGTCCTTGGGCCCCAGCACCCACATGGGAGACCCGGAAGAAGATCCTGGCTGCTGGCTTCGGAATGGCACAGCTCCAGCCATTTTGGCCAATTGGGGAGTGAACCAGCAGATGGAAGATTTCTCTCTCTCTCTCTCTCTCTCCTTTCAAATAAAATCAAAACTTCTGAAGTGCCAAATTGGGTTTCTATCATAGGAAAATAAGTACTTATTAAAGTAGATATTAAACTGCCACTTTGAGATGCAACAATTCTGAATAGTCCTTGACTCGACTGTTGAGGAACCTTTTTTTTTTATATTCATACTATTTGTTTAACTCTTAGTGTTTGCTTAATCTTTTGAATATAAAGTTACCTGAAAACAGATCTTTGTAAAAAAAAAAAAAAAAAAGGTGAGAATTGGAGAGAGATGAGGAGAAAGTGTAGGAGGGAGGGTAGGTTGGTAACAATCACTATCTTCCTAAATTTGTATATATTAAATGCATGAAGTTTGCATTCCTTAAATAAAATTTAAATTTAAAAAATGGTAAAGTATAACATACAATTGGAAGAGTATACAAAACTCAAAGAATTTTGACTACATGAACATACCTATGTAACTGGTATCCAGATTGTGAAACAGTTTTTCCTGTAGTCCAAAAGGCTCCTTTGTCCCACCTTCTCATACCTCCAAAGGATAAATTCTCTTTTCATTTAATACTATAACTTCCTTTTACCTAGTTTTGAAAGAGAATTGTGTATCCTTACCTAGAAATATGTACACACATATATTTGTAAGTTAGGGTGCTACATAGTAATGACTATTTGGATCCTCATGTCTGTGTTGAAGTAGGTGGTTCTGACTTATTGGTGAAATGTACCCATATTGTTACATATGCAATGCTATTGTACTTCACTGTTTATTCATGTCATTGATGAACATTTGGATGGTTTCTAGTTTAAAGGTAATATAAGCATTCTTCTGCATGGCCTTTGTGAATTAATATAGTGATTTAATTTGGGTATAATTCTTGGACTTTCATAATTGCTGAGTCTTATGAAATGCATATGTTCAGTTTTAATAGGTATCATCAAACATTTTTGCAGAATAACTATAGCTGTTTATATTCTGTCAGCATGTGAACGTGAACATTCCATTTAATTCTCATATTTGCTAACACTTGGTACATTTTACTCATTCTGGAGGGCAAATAGTAATATTACATTGTTAATTGAATTTGCATTTCCATATGACTCATGAGGTTGACTACATTTTTGTTTATTGGACATTTGGATATAAATAGCTCTTGTGAAGTGCCCTTTCAAGACTTCTGTCCAGTGTTCTATCGAGTCATCAGCCTTTGTCTTGTACTTTGCAGTTCTTTATATGTTCCTTATACAAGTCTTTTGTTGGATGTATGTACTGCAAACATTTCTTCCTACTATTGGGTCACATTTTCTTTTTTGTTTTTTTTAAGGTTTATTTTATTTATTGGAAAGGCAGAGTTACAAAGAGGGAAATGGAGACACATACACACACACACACAGAGAAGAGAGAGAGAAAGAGAGAGCTTCCATCCACTGGTTCACTCCCCAAATGGCCACAATGGTGAGAGCTAGGCTAGGCCAAAGCCAGGCATAATAGTTTCTTCCAGGTCTCCCATGTGGGTGCAGGGGCCTAAGGACTTGGATCATCTCCCGCTGCTTTCCCAGGTGCATTAACAGAGAGCTGGATGGGAAGTGGAGCAGCTAAGACTTGAACTGGTGCCCATAAGGGATGCCAGCATTGCAGGTGGTGGCTTAACCCAATATGCCACAACACTGGCCCCCATTTTCTATTTTTTAATACTGTCTTTTGGGGTCATTGCAGTGGTATAGTAGGTTAAGCATCTGCCTGTGGCACAAGTATCTCATATGGGCGCTAGTTCGAGTCCCAGTTGATCCACTTGCAATCCAACTCCCTGATGATGGCTTGAAAAGCAGTGGAAAATGGCACAAGTGCCCGGGCCCCTGCACACATGTGGGAGAAGCTAGAAGAAGATCCTGGCCGAGCTCTTACCATTGCGTGCATTTAAGCAGTGAACCAGCAGATGGAACACCTCTCTCTCTGTCTATAACTCTACATCTCAAGTAAACATAAATGTTAAAAAAATACTTTCTTCTAAAAACTGATATTTTTAATTATTAACAAATGGTCATGTGTCACCCATAGGATGCTGAGAAATGTCTTAATAAATTATTTCATCACTGTGTAAATATCACAGAGCACACTTAATCTAGGTGGTATAGGCCACTCACAATAAGCACAAGATATATGAGGCTGCTGCTGTTGTAACACACCATATTGTTTTACAGTAAAACTTCTTCATGAGTAAAAGTATGCTCTAAAATAATCTTTATGGTCCAACATTGTGGCACAGTGTTTAAGCTTCTGCTTGCAGTGTCCACATCTGCTGTTGGAGTGCCCATTGCAGTCCTGGCTCCACTCTTTTGGTCCAGCTCCCTGTAAAGCATCCTGTATGGCAGTGTATAACGGCTTAAATGCTTGCTGGATAGAGTTCTCAGCTTCTGGCTTTGGCTGGGCCCAGCTCTGAATGGGGGCTTTTGGGGGGTGAATCAGAGTATGGAAGGTCCCCATCCCCACCTTTCAACTAGAAACAAGGTTTTTTAAAAATTATTTTAAGGCCAGCACCGCGGCTCACTAGGCTAATCCTCTGCCTTGCGGCGCCAACACACCGGGTTCTAGTCCCGGCTGGGGCGCCGGATTCTGTCCCGGTTGCTCCTCTTCCAGGCCAGCTCTCTACTGTGGTCAGGGTGTGCAGTGGAGGATGGCCCAAGTGCTTGGGCCCTGCACCCCATGGGAGACCAGGATAAGTACCTGGCTCCTGCCATCGGATCAGCATGATGCGCCAGCTGCAGTGCGCCAGCCACAGCGGCTATTGGAGGGTGAACCAATGGCAAAGGAAGACCTTTCTCTCTGTCTCTCTCTCTCACTGTCTACTCTGCCTGTCAAGAAATAAAAATAAAAATAAATTATTTTAAAATATAGTATGATAAATAAACAATTAGCAATTTTATCACTGTCAAGGATTATGTACTATGCATAATTGTATAAGCTATACTTTTTATACAGCTGGCAGCACAAGTTTTGCTTAAACCAGAATCACTGTTAACATGTGAGTAATCCAGTGTGCTATGCTGTAATGATGCCTGCAGCATAACTAGGTGATTGGCATTTTTCAGTTCCATTATGTTCATCTTTCCATGTGTCTGTTGGCCATTTGTGCTACGTCCTTTGAAAAATTTCTGTTCATATCTTTACCTAATTTCTTAAATGAATTGCTTATTTTTTTATTGTTGAGGTTTTTTTTAGCTCCTTATATATCCTGGATGGTAATCCTTTATCAAATGTATAGTTTGCAAATTTTCTCTCATTCTGTTGGTTGCCTCTTTGCTGAGTGTTTGCTTTGCTGTGCAGAAGCTTCTTAGTTTGATGTCATCCCATTTGTTTCTTTTTGCCTTTATTGCCTATGCTTCTGGGGTCTTATCCAAGAATTTGCCTGTGCCAATGACTTGCAGTATTTACCCAATGTTTTCCTCTGGTAATTTGATGTTTTCAGGTCTTGGATTTAGATCCCTGATCCATTATGAGTTTATTTTTGCATAAGTTTTAAGGTAGGGGGCTTGTTTCATAGTTCTGCATACAGAGATCCATTTGTCAGAGCACCAATTGTTGAACAGACTGTCTTTTCACCAGGGAGTTATTTTAGCTCATCTGTCAAAGATTAGTTGGTGATACATGTGTGAATTAATTTCTGTGCTCTCTAATCTGTTCCATTGTCTACATGTCTGTTGTTCCAGTACCAGGCTGTTTTTATTATAACTGCCCAGTAGTATGTCTTCAAATCTGGTATTGTGATGCCTCTGCTTTGTTCTTAATGATTAGGATGGCTTTAGCTATTCTTGCTTAAAGTATTCAGGGTTTCATGATTTCATATGAATTTTAGAAACTTGGTCCAGATCTGCAAGGAATGTCGTTGGTATTTTGATTGGGATTTCAGTGAACCTATAAAATGCTTTTTGGTTGTATGGATATGTTGATAATATTAATTCCTCAAATCCACAAACATGGAAGGTTTTTCCTTTGTTTCTTCTTTTTTGTTTTGTAAATTCCACTTGATTCAGACAAATGATCATTCTGTTGTGTTGTTGGATTCCATTAGCTAGTATTAGATACTATATTTTAGTATTTTTTATGTTTTCCTTTTCTAAGTTTGACAGTCTTCCATTTGCTTGCTCACTTCACAAATGGCTGCAATAGTCAGATCTGAACCAGGTGGGAGCCTGAAGCCAGGAGCTTCTTCCAATTCTCCCACATGGGTGGCAGGGGCTCAAATACTTAGGTCATCTTCCAGTGCTTTCCCAGGTGCATAAGCAGGGAGCTGTATCAGAAATGAAGCTGCAAGGATGTGAACCAATGCCCATATGGGATCTGGATAGCAAAGGAGGTAGCTTATCCCACTATGTCACAACACCATCCCCACAGAACATTTCTTAAATCACTGAAACTACTCTAGGATACTTTAATGATAGACAACATTTCACTGGACATTTGTCAGAACCCATAAGACAATCGATAAGATGGTGGCCGGTGCTTGGCACAGCAGGTAAAGCCTCCACCTGCAGTACTGGCATCCCACATGGGCACTAGTTAGAGTCCCAGGTGCTCCATTTATAATCTAGCTTCTCTTCTATGGCCTGGGAAATCAGTAGAAGATGGCCTACGTCCTTGGGCCCCTGAACCCATGTGGGAAACTTGGAAGAGGCTCCTGGCTCCTGGCTTCAGATTGGCCCAGCTCCAGCCATTTCAGTCATTTATGGAGTGAACAAGCAGATGGAAGACTCTCTCTCTCTCTCTCTCTCTCTCTCTCTCTCTCTGCCTCCCTGCCTCTCTGTAACTCTTTCAAGTAAATTAACAAATCTTTAAAAAAAAATAACAGTGAGCCCTAATGCACACTATGATTCTGGGTGACAGGTAAATGTAGATTCACCAGTTTTAACAAATATACCAATGATGTTGGGAAGGTTAGTAAGACAGAAGGCTATACATATGTGGGAGCAGGGAAGTATATTAGAAGTCTATACCTCTTACTTAATTTTGGTATGAACTTAAAATGACTCTTAATTTTTAGAGAAGATTGGGTAGTGAAAAAAAATACTGTTAGAACTTTGGGTTTTCATTCACTCTGTAAATCAATTTGTGGAGAACTGGCATTTTATAACACTGAATTGGGTGTTGTGGCATAGCTTCAGCCTGGCCCAGCCCTTGATTACTGCAGCCATGTGGAAAGTGAACCAATATATGTTCATGACAGTCAGGGCTAGGCCAGGCTGAAGCCAGGATCCAGGAACTCCACAAGGGTCTCCCATGTGGGTCACAGGAACCCAAGCACTTGGGACATCCTCTGCTTCTTTCACAGGCATGTTAGCAGGGAGCTGTATTAAAAGCAGAACAGCTGGGACTTGAACCAGCACCCATATGGGATGCCAGCATCATAGGTGGCATTTTAACCAGCTGTTAAATTATTAAGCTGGCCCCTTGATTCATAATTTCCTTTTTCAATTGGCTTCTCCAAATCTACTGACTCCCCAGGATTAACAGACTTTGCCTGGTGTCACCTGATGTCTGGAACTCTGAAGTCTGGTTGTGACTCAGACAAGCATCAGTACAGTAGAATCATTTTGAATGTGGTCTTTGGAGCCAACTACTTAGGTCCGAATCCCGTCTTACTACTTCCCATCTAGGTAATCTTGGATAAATCATTTAACATCTGTGTGCTTGAGCTTCCTCATCTGTAAAATGACGGTAATAATACTTACTTCAAAGGATTGTTGTATGAATTAAATGGATTAATATGTTTAAAATGCTTACCATAGTACTGGCACAGAGTAAGTACTATATAAATGAGCGTGGTTTCTGTCATTATAGCCTTAATTAATTTGTTATTTTGTTTATTCAGTATTTATTGAATTCTGCTTGTACCAAGCATTGTTCTAAGCATCACAGAAATAGCAAGAAAGGAGATAAAAGCCTTACAATTGAATGCAAAGAGGTAGACATAAATAAGAGGATACAGAGGCCAGAATTGTGGTACAGCAAGTTAAGTTGCTGTTGGTGATGCTGGCATCCTGTATCATAGAGAATGGTTCGGTTACCAGGTGCTCTGCTTCTCATATGGTTCCCTGCTAATGTCCTTGGGAAAAGACACTGAGAGACTCTGAGAGAGTTCTAGACTCCTGGCTTTGACCTGGCACTGGCCCAGCCTCAGCAATCCCTCTGCTATCACTCCCTCTCTCCTCCTTGTTTCTCTGTCACTCTATCTTTAAAATAAGTTTTTAGAAAACAGAATACCACAAAAAGTTGTGGAAAATGGAATAAAAGGATAATTTGAGCAAAAAAAATTGAAATGCATGCTTATGAAAAAGTTCATGGAAATGCATGTTATGAAAAAAGCTGTACATGAATTTGAATTTTTTGCACCAAGATTTCCAAAAACTTTTTGAAGTACCTTTGTGTTATGTCATATGGAGAATAAATACTACAAAGAACAAAGAATCAAAGGAAGGAGAAAATACTTGGACAATGATGAAGAGGTGAGTTTTTCTTTTTTAATATAAGTGGTTCATGAATCTATTTTTACAAGGCTGCATTTGAGAGACACACAAAGAAGACTTAATAACAAAAGCAAAGACTTTGGGAAATTATGTGATGTGTTCATGAAAAATAAGGAGTTTCAGGCTGGCCCAGCCCTGACTGTTGTGGCTGTTTATGGAGTAAATCTGAGCATAAAAAGTGTCTGTTTCTCTTTCAAATAGATGAAAAATTAATAAGCATTTTAAAAATTCTCAAGAGAAGTAGATTGTTCACTAGAATTCTCAAAGTATAATGGAAGACTCTTTAAAAAGCTGAAGAATTGGAAATACAGATTAACTATGAAATCAGGTTAGGAAAGGAGGTGGTTAAAAAGGACAATAAAGGAGAAAGCCATGTAGGAAGCAGTTTGATCTTCAGCCTACTGGATGACTGCCTTCCTCTACTCCTGAGGAAGAGGATAAGAGACTCTAGGGTGAGTAACATTTCACAAAAATGGGAATGAAGTGACAGTGTACAACTGAGTGAGGAATGGTACGATCCCTGGCTTTCTTTCACTGACAGAGTATCTAACTTTCTAGGCAGCAGACTTCAAAACAAATCTGACTAGTAGTAAAAATTTCTAACATCTTGAGTTCTCCAACACATAATCTTCCCTTAACCCCCAAATTACCCTATGTGTAGCTCCAATCTACTCAAGCTCTCTGAGTTTCCAGTTCATCTTTTTAGTCTGCCACTTTATCAGATAACCAAGAGTAAAGACACTTCAAAAAAGCCATTTATAGACAGAGTAAAAACAGCAACATGACAGAGAATAGAAAGCATGCTTCAAAAGAATAAAAAAGACTATCATCAGTATTCTCAGAGTGGTTAGAGAAGATAATATATCCATGAAATGAGAACAGGAAGCTATTTTAAAAAAACTAAGAACTAAAAGGTATTTTCAGAAATAAAAATATGATCCTAAACTGTATAAAAGTTTTTTGATCAACTGACTGAAATCTTTCAGGAAATAGAAACCATTATAAGCAATAAAAATATGGTATAGTAACCATTTAAATAATCAGTCCCAAAAAGAAGATAAAGGGGAGGAAACAATCAACAATGTTAAAATAGAACTTTTGAGGGGCTGGTGCTGTGGTGCAGTGGGTTAACAACCTGCCTGAGGCTCTGGAATCCCATATGAGCACCGGTTCAAGACCCAGCTGTTCTACTTCTGATCTAGCTCTCTGCTATGGCCTAGGAAAGCAGTAGAAGATGGCCTAAGTCCCCTGCACCCACGTGGAAGACCCAGAGGAAGCTTCTGGCTCTTGACTTCAGATTGGCACAGCTCTGGCTGTTGCAGCCAACTGGGGAGTGAACCAACAGATAGAAGACTTTCTCTCTCTCTCTCTCTGCCTCTCCTCTCTCTTCGTAACTCTGACTTTCAGATAAATAAATCTTTAAAAAAAATAGAACTTTTGAAAGTGAATTACAAGAGTTGCAAAATGCAGGGCTGGCACTGTGCCATAGTGGATTAAGCCACCACCTGTACCTCTGGTGTCCCATTTGGGCACCGGTTTGAGTCCTGGCTGCTCCACTTCTGGCCTAGCTCCCTGTTAATGTGCCTAGGAAAGTAGCTGAAGATGGTCTAAGTGGCTTGGGCCCCTGCTACCCATGTGGGAGACCCAGAAGAAGCTCCTGGCTCTGGCTTTGGCCTGGCCTAATCCCTATTGTGGCCATTTGGGGAGTGAACCAGTGGATGGAAAATCTTTCTCTCTCTGTCTCTCTCTGTCTCTGTGTGTGTCTCCTGTCTCCTCTGGCCTTTCCCCACTCTGTAACTCAAATAAATATATCTTAGAGAGAGAGAGATGCAAAGTACTCAGCAGCATGGATAAAATAGACCCCCCAATTAAGGTGTATCACTGTAAAATTAAAATTTTATAACTCTAGCAATAAACCTGACACTAAAATAAACAGGATCGGAATGGCATTGGACTTCTCAGCAGCAACTTTGGGATGAGACAAAGGACTTCCCATGAGAGCTTCTCAGACAAGGAAAGAAATGAATTACCTTGTCACTAGTATGGCAAATTAAATACTGGTGCTTGGCCAGAGACCCTCATTTCTTTATCCCTGATCTGTGACCTTGGTACATGAGATCGTTGTTTTATCCCAAAATCTTATAATGGGCAACTCCTATTGTACCAACAGCCCATCCTTCTGATAGTGTAAGTCTTGAAGCTGGACTCATATGGTAGAATTTTAACTTGAAAAGACTTCCAGACACTTATTTGAAAAAGGCAGAGTTACACACACACACACAGAGAGAGAAAGATCTTCAACCACTGGTTCACTCTCCAAATAGCAGCAGTGGCTAGGACCGGACTAAGCCTAGGCCATGAGCCAAGAGCTTCCTCCTTGTCTGCCATGTGGATGCAGGAGCCCAAGCACTTGGGCCACCTTCCATAGCCTTCGCAGGCAATTTGGCAAAGACCTGGATCAGAAGTGGAATAGCTGGGAGTTGAACTGGCATCCATATGGGATGCCAGCATTACAGGAGGCAGTTTTACCTACTATGCCATAATAGCCCACCAGACACTCTTAAGCTAAAACTAACTTGTGGTGCTCTTAAATATATCAGGCCCTTCAGTCAGACCCCAAGATCTAAAATTTGATCTTTTACATTAGGAGTAATCATATATATGGTTGAAACTTAGATAATCCAGATAGAGACAACCCACAACCCTCATCAAAAATATTTAAACATTCCTCATATTCATGATTTCATCCTTAATTTTCCTAACCTCATTGTTCTGCTAAATTGAACCTTCTCATAAGAGCACATGTTGGGCATTCCAAATCCAAAAATCTGAAATCCAAAGTGCTCCAAAATCCAAAACCTTTGAGTGTCAACATGATCTTCATGTGAAAATTTACACATAACCACTCATGTAATAGAGTGGTCAAAATATGGGTACACTAAAAATACTATATAAAATTACCTTTAGGCTATATGTATATATGAAAACATAAATAAAAACATAAATAGGTATATATGAAACATACATGAATTTCATGTTTATACTTGGGTTCTATCCCCAAGATATTTCATCATATACTTATATTCCAAAATCCAAAGATATTTAAAACATGTGTGATTCCAAACATTTCAGATAAGCAGTAGTCAACCTGTATAAGTTTTCACTTGATTTCAGGTCATAAATTCTTCACAGAGTTTTCATTAACGGAGATAATTATGAATCAACAACAATGGATATCTCCACACAGCAATACCTATCTAATCAAGACCATTATAAATTTCAGGGAAGATGGCGGAATAGGGAGGGAGCACACCGAAGGTCCGGGAAGGGAAGGTTCAAAGAGGGGTGAGAATTTGTAGTTTTGGGGAACAAGAAGCTCTTCCCAAAATTGGGGAGACAGGGTGGACCCGTGAGAAGGACGCGGACGCCTGAGGCGCAGGACACCAGCAGGAGTGTGTACGCACCAGCGCTGGAAGCTGAGGTGAGATGGGGTGCTTGCCCAGCACCGTGGCAACAGCCGCCGCCGCCCCTCCCCCAACCCACCCTGAGACGGACACTGAGACACACACGACTGAGTGGGGGAGGAAATAGAAAACGGAACAGAGTGAGTGGCGCCTGCGGAAAGAGTGCACGATTCAGGGGTACTAATTGAGAGACTGAGTAAGCCAGTATCTCTTGGCGCCTCCTCGGAGCTGCAGCAGGCGGGAAGCAGCCATTTTGTCTGTTTACATTCGGGCTTAAAGGAGAACTGTCTTTGCCTCAACACTAACCTTCAGAGGTGGAGCCCAAAGGTGGAGCGGAGCGACAGGACATTTATTGCGCAGGGGCGGGCATCGAGGGAGGGCAGCTCAAAGCCCTGACGCCCGTCTACTCAAGTTAAAAGGAAAAAAAAATTGAATAGCGCCTGCGGGAAAAGGGCAGGATCCAGAACTGAGGAATCAACAGGAGCCGCCCAACCCATAATCAGAGCTGCAGCGGGCAGAGAGCAGCCATCCTGTCTGTCTACGTTCAGGCTGTGTAGAGCAGCCTGCTTACACTGGATATTGGTACAGACTCACAGCAGCCTATAGCAGAGGGAAATCAACCTGAAAAACCACCCAGATGGAATGCCAAAAAACAAAACAAAAACCCACAATAAGAATATAGAAGAACATATAAACATGCCAATGGAGCAGGCTAAACCAACCATAACAGAGGCTGAAGAAGAAGTTGAAACCATGCCAGAAAAAGAATTCAGAAAATTAATAATCAGAATACTTAGAAATAATGAGAAACAGTGTCAAGAGCCGAATGAAAAACAAGCCCAAGGATTAGAGATCCTGAAGAGAAGCCAGAATGAAATACTAGAACTGAAAAACTCAATTGACCATATAAAAAACACCGTGGAATCCCTCGGAAATCGAACAGATGAAGTAGAAGACCGAATATCAGAATTCAAAGACAAACTTCCAGAAATAATACAGTCAGGGTGCAGGAAGAAAAAATTAAAAAATACGGTCAGAGACCTACAAGATTCAATCAAATGGTGTAATGTTCGGTTAATAGGAGTCCCTGAGGGGGGTGGAAAGAGAATGGATTGGAAGGTGTCTTCAATGAGAAAATATCAGAAAACTTCAAACAAAGGCAGCTGGATAACAACACACAAATACAATAGATAGCCAGGACTCCAAACAGAGTAGACCGGAAGAGAAATTCACCATGACACATTGTAGCAACACTCAGCTCAGTGACACACAAAGAACAAATCCTAAAATGTGCCAGAGAAAAGCGACAAATCACATTCAGGGGTAAGTCAATCAGACTCACCCCAGACTTCTCATCACAAACACTACAGGTAAAGGAGACAATGGCAAGATATTTCAAGTTTTAAAAGTCAAACAATGCCAACCTAGAATACTATACCCTGCAAAGCTATCATTTATGAATGAAGGGGAAATAAAGATCTTCCATGACAAATAGAAACTGAAAGAATTTATATCCACGCGTCCAACCCTACAACACTTGCTCAAAGACGTGCTGCACACAGAAATACAAAAACAAGAACTTCACTACAAAAAAATTGAATGTAGAGTAACCCACAAACAAAGTTCAAAATACATAAACAGCTCATTTCAAGGAAACATGAATGGGAAAAGACAGTACTTAACAGTAATCACACTGAATGTGAATGGTCTTAATTCCACTACAAAGAGACATAGACTAGCTGATTGGATCAAGAAAGAAAATCCATCTATATGCTGCCTTTAGGAGACACACCTTGTCAGCAAAGATGCACGCAGACTGAAAGTGAAAGGATGGAAAAAGATACTCCAAGCTAACGGAAATCAGAAAAGAGCTAGTGTGGCCATCCTAATATCAGACAAAATAGACTTTAACACAAAAACTACTAAGAGAGACAGAGAAGGGCACTATATAATGATTAAAGGATCTATCCAACAGGAAGACATCACTATTATAAATGTATACACACCTAATTACAGGGCGCCTGGCTACCTGAAAGAATTACTAAAAGATTTAAAGGGAGATATAGACTCAACTACAATAGTAACAGGGGACTTCAACACCCCACTCTCACCAATGGACAGATCAACCAGACAGAAATTCAACAAGGAAACAACTGAGCTAATTGACGCCATAGACCAAATAGACCTAATAGATATCTTCAGAACCTTCCACCCCACAGATGCAGAGTTCATGTATTTCTCCCCAATACATGGAACATTCTCTAGGATTGACCATATGCTAGGCCATAAAGGGAGCCTCAACAAATTCAAAAAAATTGAAACTATACCATGCAGCTTCTCAGACCATAGTGCAGTGAAACTCGAAATCAACAACCCAAGAATCTCTACACCATATGCAGATATTTGGAGAATGGACAACATGATCTCTAAATGAACAGTGGTTCATTGAAGAAATTAAAAGAGAAAAGATTTCTAGAAACAAATGAAAATGATAACACAACATATCAAAACCTGTAGGACACAGCAAAAGCAGTGCTAAGAGGAAAGTTTATAGCAATTAGTGCCTACATCAAGAAGCTGGAAAGGAACCAAACAAATGAACTCTCCATGCACCTCAAGGATTTAGAAAAACAGCAGCAAATCAAGCCCAAATCCAAAAGGAGGAAAGAAATACTAAAGATCAGAGGAGAAATAAACAGAATTGAAACAAAAAAAATACAAAAGATCAAAAAAACTAGGAGCTGGTTCTTTGAAAAAATAAAGAAAATCGACACACCATTGGCCCAACTAACCAAAAAAAAGGAGAGAGAAGACCCAAATCTGTAAAATCAAAGATAGTAATGGAAATGTAACAACAGACACAACAGAAATAAAAAGAATCATCAGAAACTACTACAAAGAGATGTATGCTAACAAATTGGGGAACCTGGAAGAAATGGATAGATTCCTGGACAAATACAACCTTCCTAAACTGAGCCGTGAAGATATAGAAAATCTAAACAGACCCATAACCATGGAAGAAATTGAAGCAGTAATAAACACACTACCGAAAAAGAAGAGCCCAGGCCCGGATAGCTTCACTGCCAAATTTTAGCAGACATTTAGAGAACAACTAACCCCAGTTCTTCTCAAATTATTCAAAACGATTGAAAGAGAGGGAATCCTTCCAAATTCTTTCTACGAAGCCAATATCACCTTAATTCCTAAGCCCAGAAAAGACACAACAGAGAAAGAAAACTACAGACCTATCTCCCTGATGAACATAGATGCAAAAATACTCAACAAAATTCTGGCAAACCGAATACAACTGCACATCAGAAAGATCATTCACCCGGACTAAGTGGGATTTATCCCTGGTATGCAGGGATGGTTCAATATTCGAAAGTCAATCAATGTAATACATCACATTAATAAATTGAGAAACAAAAATCATATGGTTATCTCAATAGATGCAGAGAAAGCATTTGACAAAATACAACACCCTTTCATGATGAAAACCCTAAGAAAATTGGGGTTAGAAGGAACATTCCTCAACACAATTAAGGCAGTCTATGATAAACCAACGGCCAGCATCATATTGAATGGGGAAAAGTTGGAGGCATTTCCATTGAAAACTGGCAGCAGACAGGGATGCCCACTCTCACCATTGCTATTCAATATGGTCCTAGAAGTGTTAGCCAGAGCCATCAGGCAAGAAAAAGAAATTAAAGGGATACAAATGGGAAAGGAGGAAGTTAAACTATCCCTATTTGCAGATGACATGATACTATATATAGGGGACCCGATAAACTCCTATAAGAGACTACTGGAACTCATAGAAGAGTTCGGTAAAGTAGCAGGATACAAAGTCAACGCTCAGAAATCAACAGCCTTTGTATACACAGACAATGCCAGGGCCGAGGAAGAACTACTAAGATCAATCCCAGTCATGATAGCCACAAAAACAATAAAGTACCGTGGAATAAATTTAACCAGGAAGGTCAAAGACCTCTGTGATGAAAATTACAAAACACTAAAGAAAGAAATAGAAGACAACACAAAAAAATGGAAAAACCTGCCATGCTCGTGGATTGGAAGAATCAATATCATCAAAATGTCCATTCTCCCAAAAGCAATTTACAAGTTCAATGCAATACCAATCAAAATACCAAAGTCATTCTTCAAAGACCTAGAAAAAACAATGCTGAAATTCATATGGAGAAACAGGAGACCCAGAATAGCTAAAGCAATCCTTTACAATAAAAACAAAGCCGGAGCCATCACAATACCAGACTTCAAGGCATACTACAGGGCAGTTATAATCAAAACAGCCTGGTACTGGTACAAAAAAAGATGGATAGACCAATGGAACAGAATAGAAACACCAGAGATCAATCCAAACATCTATAACCAACTCATATTCGACAAAGGACCTAAAACCAACCCCTGGAACAAGGACAGCCTCTTCAACAAATGGTGCTGGGAAAACTGGATGTCCACATGTTGCAATATGAAGCAAGACCCCTACCTTACACCGTATACAAAAATCCACTCAACATGGATCAAAGAACTAGAGATGTGCCACGACACCATGACACTAATTGAGAGCATAGGGGAAACCCTTCAAGATATCAGAATAGGCGAAGAATTCCTGGAGAAGACCCCAGAGGCACGGGTAATCAAAGATAAAATAAACAAATGGGATTATCTCAAATTGAAGAGTTTCTTAACAGTAAAGGAAACAGGAAAGCGAAGAGGCAACCAACAGAAGGGGAGACGTTATTCGCAAACCACACAACAGATAAAGGATTAACAACTAGAATCTACACAGTGATCAAAAAACACCACAGAATCAAAACAAACAACCCAATAAAAAAATGGGCCAAGGACCTTAACAGACATTTTTCAAAAGTGGAAATCCAAATGGCCAACAGACACATGAGAAAATGCTCAGGATCCCTAGCCATCAGGGAAATGCAGATCAAAACCACAATAAGATTCCACCTTACTCCGGTTAGATTGGCTTACATACAGAAATCAACCAACAGATGCTGGCGAGGATGTGGCGAAAAGGGGACACTAATCCACTGTTGGTGGGAATGCAAACTGGTAAAGCCACTATGGAAGACAGTCTGGAGAGTCCTCAGAAACCTGAATATAGCACTACCACAGGACCCAGCCATCCTGCTCCTTGGAATATACCCAAATGGAATTAAAGGGGAGAAAAAAGCCATTGCACCTCAATATTTGTTGCAGCTCAATTCACAATAGCTAAGACATGGAATCAACCTAAATGTCCATCAACGGATGACTGGATAAACTATGGGATATGTACTCTATGGAACACTATACAACAGTAAAAAAAAAAATGAAATCCGGGCATTTACAACAAAATGGAGGAAGCTAGAAAAACATCATGCTGAGTGAAATAAGCCAGTCCAAAAGGGACAAATATCACATGTTCTCCCTGATCGATGGCAACTAAACGAGCACCTAAAATGATACCCATTGAAGTGAAATAGACACCATGAGAGACAATTACATGAGCAGCCCTTGTCTAGACTGTTGATGAACAACTTACTATTTTGTTCCTTTAGTATTTTTGTTGTTGTTGTTGTTGCTCGGTTTGCTCTACACAAGACCACTGGTTGAACTCTGCAATCAATGCACAACCATTCTTAAGCGTTTAAAAATTAACAGAAAATTGATCTCTATGAAACATAGGAGTGGGAATAAGAGAGGGAGGAGATATATAGGTTGGCACATGCTCACTCGGACTTACCTCCAATGGTGTAACTAGAAATGTGCCAGGGGATTTCAACTCAACCTTACCAAGGAGGCAGGTACCAATGTCAGCACACTTGGTAAAGTGATAAGTATAAATACACAACCTATCAAAAAGATAGGGTAAGTGTCAAAGAGATTACACAAATAAGACCAGTGTAAGCAAATAATGAAGGATAGAATCAAAAGGGAGAGAATGATCCTGCGGGGGAAGCAGGACACACAGCAGACTCATAGAATGGCAAACGCCCAAAACAGCACTCCTGCCTCAGAATCAACCCTTGGGACATTCGGATCTGACTAAAGGGTCCATGAGAGTCTCACAGGCATGGAAAGCCATAACATGGTGGCAAAAAAATAATCTAAATGAAAGATCCTGGTGAACAAGACCCCAGCAGAAGGATCAGGCCATCAAGGAGAGAGGCGCCTTTCTCTGAAGGGAGGAAGGAACCTCCACTGTGATACGGCCTTGACTAAACAAATTCAGAGTTGGTGAACTCAAGGGGCTTCCATAGCCTAGACAGCTCATAGCAAGAGTCTCGGGTGATTGCTGACATCATAAATAAGAGTGCCAATTGTTAAATCAACAACGGGAGTCACTGGGTTCATGCTCCCCACATAGGATCTCTGTCCTTAATGTGTTTAACTATGAAACTCAAAAACAACACTACTAGTCCAGCAATACCCTATACCTTGTGCAGTTGTGTGAGTGCAGCCTGTTGAAATCCCTGCTTAATATATACTAAGTTGATCTTCAGTATATGACGGTAATTGAAAATGAAACTCAATGAAGGGTGGGATGGGAGAGGGAGTGGGAGAGGGGAGGGCCACGGGAGGGAGGGAGGTTGGTTGTGGGGGGAAGCCACAACAATACAAAAGTTGCATTTTATATTCTACTTAAAACTATTGGTTGAACTCTGTAATTAATACACAATTACTCTTAGGTGTTTAATTAATGCTATAACTAGTACTCAAATAGTATTTTACACTTTGTGTTTCTGTGTGGGAGCAAAATGTGAAAATCTTTACTTAATATATGCTAAATTGATCTTCTGTATATAAAGATAATTGAAAATTAATCTTGATGTGAAGGGAAGGGAAGAGGGAGTGGGAGAGGGGAGCTTTGTGGGTGGGAGGAAGCTATTGTAATCCATAAGCTGTACTTTGGAAATTTATGCTCATTAAATTAAAAAAAAAAAAGACCATTATAAAGGGGACAGGCACTTGGTATAGCAGTTAAGAGCTCACTTAAGATATCCGCATTCCATACTGGAGTGCCTGGGCTCAAGTCTTGCTCTACTCCTGATTTTAGCATCCAGCTAATGTGCACCCTGGAAGGTAGCAGGTCACATAGGAGAGCTGGAGTGAGTTCCAAGCTCCTAGCTTTAGCTTGGTCCAGTCTTGGCTATTCTGAACATTTTGGAAGCAAATCAACAAATGGGAGATCTCTCTCTGCCTTTAAAAGTTTTCCAATTTTAATTTGTTTTAGAGATAAGCCCCTAGAGATAAGGAATGCAGGTCAAAAGATGGGGAAATCATCTGCCAACACACTTCTTTGTATCTAAAAGAAAAGGTCAATTGTTAAGTCCTTCACTGGAGGGTTATTAGCCTGAAATTCTAGCTTGCCATTCAATGTACAACACCTGTGAATTGTGTCCCTCCCACAAGACCTAGAAGGTCCAAGAAGTTGCTACATTTGAACTGCCTCCAAAATATATTTAGGAAACCACTGTTAAGGATATTACAACAAATCTGTCTTCCTCAAGGATGTGTGGGCCTACTGGCTCCTAGCTACTATCAGTACATTCATCCAAGTTTTCTCTCACCATTAACTTACAGCCGCATCCCTTACTCCACAGTTCACATCCTCAGCAGGGGAAAGTATGCATTCTAGTCATTATTCAAAGGAAGCAAAGAGACAATGAGTACATATATTAACTCAGTCCTAGAATATATCTCTACAAATTCATATGATATCGATAATACCCCTGGCTCCCTTATGTGATCTTTGAATTATATATAATAATTTGTTTGTTCATTTACACAGAATTTTACTGCATAGTGATTTTTACTTCAATACCTACTTTTTCTTCCTACCATGGGATAATGTCACAAGCCCTCACCAGTCAATAGCTAGGAAGGACTAAGGCAAAGATACTTATTGTGTGAATAAACCTACTGTGTGAAGCAACAGATAATAGTTACCAGGAAACAGTCCTGGAGAGACTTTTGCAGGAAACATCTGTGTGTGTGTGTGTATATATATATATATATATATATATATACTATATATTATAGTTAAAAACCCTCTAGCCATTCAGGGCCATAAATGTAACCAGCCATCTCATAGTTGGCCTACAACCATATATGTGCAGTCAGATTCACCTCCTTCTGTGCTGCTCCCTACCTCTCATTGCTTTCTTAGTCCACACTTCAATCTAAGAATGTTTGCAAGAAGTAACAAACTCCCAATAGCCCCATGTCCAGCTTTGAAATCTGCTAATGGGAACCTATTTTCTAGAACTACAAAGTGCTAAACATATGCACAGGTTTTATTGGATTCAATTATGTTCCTGCAACCCCAGTCTTTGCCTTTAAGTTAAAACTATGTACCAAATTGTCACCAACAAGATAGTACTAAGGATGCCATTTTGGGAGCAGCAGGAGAAGGGAATATAGTCATAGATTTTTGCTGTTGCTTAGCTTTTAATATACATAAATCTGCATGAGAACACTGAAAATGATATATCCTAAGTCACTCATATTAACATCTTCCAGATGTGTAAAAATTACTATGTAGAAAAAGTATATAAAGACAGAACAAGTACTTTACAACAAATGTTTTAATAATTTTATTAAATAATTTATATCATTCTTATACAGATTAGCTTGAAAATATAAGGATTTTACTCTTTTAGGTGAAATTAATGTCTTTGCTTGAGTAACTTTAATCTGGAGTTTTCAAACTGATAGGGCTGAATGGCCTTTTAAAAGCCTTTGGGCAAAATACTGATAAAATGTGGTTTTAGTTATCAGCATGCCTGTGCAACAAAGCATTTAGAAGATGTGATTGACAAGCCAGGAGTGTATATAAAGGAAAACCTATGCTTATGTCTGCTTCAGTGACTTTATTAGCCACACCCTAATTGTAAATTGTAAACTGTCATTCAGAGTAGAATAGTGATGTTTTAAACAAGTCAGGTTATACTACTATTTCTTTTGTTTTAGTGCCTAGAGATAAGTTCAGAAAATACTCCTGTGCTTTGGCTCATAAAAGTATCCAAATGGAAAAACCCAATCACAAACCCTAATAGAAAAGACCAATGCAAAAAAGATTTATGATACTATTGCATACATATAAATTATAAATTTAACCATCAATTATCTAATTTAACCTTCTTTATAAATCAGAAACTATTGTTTCAAATTAAAGAAAATCATTCTATTAACTTTTGTGACAAGTTTTAATATACTGTGTTAAAATTGCTATTTATACAAAAGCTTCATTGGTGATCTTTACTAACTTTAGTTCTTACTGTAGAATGATCTTTTTAACTCTTGCTATATTTTATGAGAAATGCCCACGTTTACTTTAAAATATTAAAATAGAAACAATCATATGTTCACATCACACTTTTTAAATATCTGTGACAATTTTGAACTGAAATAAAGAATTAGAATATCGTAACTAACTTCTTTCTAATATTCTGAGTATTCATTTCTGAATATAATTTGATACCTTACTCTTAATAATGAAAACAATATAAACTCAACCAAAAAAAAACCCTCATACTGCACAGAAAACTATATACTCTGTGAAAACCCTCCATCATTTCTTCATTCCTCCTTGACCAAAAATCTTACTTGCAACAAATTTTTGTGGTTTAAAATTCAATAAAGTAATGATTTAAAGTTTAGCTTTTACATAGGTATTGCATATTTTAATTCTTTTACCATAAATTATCAAGTCAAATTCAGGTCCATGCTCAAATGTTCAAATAATGACTCTGTATAACTGCTCAGTAACTTGGTATTCAGTAGTGATACTTCTAATTTTTCATTTCAGGAGAATATGTTCATAAAAGCAATCTTAAAAGACACGGAGTGGTCTAGTCTTTATTGGTGGATTCAATTGTGGGAGTCTTGGGTTTTCCTTTCTGAAGTGGACCACAAAACTATGTCTCAGGAAGTCTATTTATCTGACAAGTAAGAAAAGATAAACACCTGTAAGTTGATGTGTAAAGCCCAAACTAGTTTTGAAGTAACAAGAAAGGGAAAGCTAATAGTTCAAATTTCAGTCACTTTTCATCTAAACCCATCAATGTGTTCACTGGTCCATTAATTATATGGCCTAGCACAAAATGATATGTTAGTCTTCCTTTTTACTCTAAGATGACAGCTGTGAGGTAAGATTTTAGTTCAGCACAAAGAAAGCTATTTCAAATACTTGATTTTATTTTTTTGGTCTCAGGAATTCACCTAGCTTATGAATGAAAATAAGCTTTAGTAATTGAGACTCAAACCAATTGTTTCTTTGATCACTCTGTCAGAACTTTAAAAAAAGTGGAAAGGATTAAAAACTGCAATTATAATGTAACCAGCTTTTCTAGGTTAATGAAATATTCTACAGCATAAGTCAGCAAATTTTATCTGTAAAGAGTCAGACAGTAAGTATTTTAGGCTTAGTGGGCCATACAGTTTGTAACAACTATTCGACTCTGCTATTGTACTGAAAAGGTAACCACAGACAATACTAAATAAGCATTTAAGGCTGAGTTGTAACAAAACTTACCTATGGACACAATTATAAGCTTCATTTAATGTTGTCATATCACACAAAAGTCTCCTTTTGATGTTTTTCCAACCAGAAAAATTGTAAAAGCCAATTTTAGCTCACAGATTACAGAAAAACAGGTAAAAGACTGGATTTGACCATTGTTTAGTGACTCCTGTTTTTTTTTTTTATTTCATCTAAGTTATACAAATTTCATATATACAGATTCAGGAACATATGATACTTTACACCCTGTCCTCCCTGCCACCCATAAACCCATCCTTCTTTCTACTCCCTCTCCCATTCCCATTCTTATTTTTCTTACAAAGTTCTATTTTCAGTTAACTCTACACTCATAAGATTAGCCGTCTACTAAGTAAAGAGTTCAACAAGCAATATGAAGAAGAAGAAAGCAAACACTGTTCCTCACAGTCAAGACAAGGGCTGGTAAAAATCATCGCATCTCCAAGTGTCAATTTTACTCCTACAGATTACCTTTTAGGTACTCAGTTACTACAGATCACAGAGAACATATGGTATTTGTCTTTTTGAGACTGGCTTATTTCATTAAATATAATGATTTCCAGTTACATCCCTTTTGCAAACTACAGGACTTCATTGTTTTTACCACTGTGCAGTATTCCATAGTGTACAGATACCATAATTTATTTATCCAGTCTTCATTTGATGGACATCTGGGTTGATTCTATATCTTAGCTATTGTTAACCGAGCTGCAGTGAATATAAGGGTACAGATCACTCATTTGCTAATGTCTGGGTAAATTCCCAGGAATGGCATGGCTGGATCATATGATAGGTCTATGTTCATATTTCTGAGGTATCCCATACTGTCTTTCATAATGCTTGTACTAGTTTACATTCCCACCAATACTGGATTAGGATACCTGTTTCACCACCATTTCACAAGCATTCTAACTGGGGTGAGGAGAAACCTCATTATGGTTTTGATCTGCATTTCCCTGATGGCTAGTGATCCTGAACATTTTTTCAAGTGTTTGTTGGCCATCTGAATTCCCACTGTTGAAAAATGTCTATTCAAGTCCTTTGCCCATTTCTTTACTGGACCTAACTAGTTAGGTTTTCTATGTCTTCATGACTCAATTATGGTAGATTCTATGTGCCAGGAATCTATCCATTTATTCTAGGTTTTGCAAATTTTTTGTATATATGATTATTTTTACTTTTGTGGTATCTGTTGTTATATTTCCCTTTGCTTCTCTGATTTTATTGATTTGGGTCTTCTCCCTCTTTTTTTTTTTTTTTTTTGGTTAGTTGGCCAACGGTGTATCAATTTTATTTAATTTCTTCAAAAACCAGCTGTTCATTTCACTGCTCTTTTGTATTTTTTTGTTTCAGTTTTACCTATTTCTTCTCTAATTTTATTTCTTTCCTCTTACTCATTTTGAGTATGGTTTGATGTTGTTTTCTAGGGCCTTAAGATGCACTGATAGCTCATTTATCTGGTGCCTTTACAATTTCTTTATGTAGACACCAATTGCTATAAACTTTCCTCTTAACACTGCTTTTGCTGTATCCCATAAGTTTTATATGTTGTATTGTCATCTACATTCGTTTCCAGAAATGTTTTTATTTCTCTTCTGATTTCTTTTTTTTTTAACTTTTATTCAATGAATATAAATTTCCAAAGTATGACTTATGGATTACAATGGCTTCCCCCCAATACCGTCCCTCCCACCCACAACCCTCCCCTTTCCCACTCCCTCTCCCCTTCCATTCACATCAAGATTCATTTTCGATTATCTTAATATACAGAAGATCAGTTTAGTATACATTAAGTAAGGATTTCAACAGTTTGCTCCCACACAGAAACATAAAGTGAAACATAATAGATGATTTTTTTTAAATGATGATGAAATCAGATCAGACCTATTGTCATGGTTAATCCCAGTGACAGTCAAGTTGGGAATTGATAATTTCTTTTTTTTTTTTTTACAGAAGATCAGTTTAGTATGCATTAAGTAAAGATTTCAACAGTTTGCACCCCCATAGAAACACAAAATGAAATATACTGTTTGAGTACTCATTATAGCATTGAGTATCAATGTACAGCACATTAAGGACAGAGATCCTACATGAGGAGTAAGTGCACAGTGACTCCTGTTGTTGACTTTACCAAGTGACACTCCTGTTTATGGCATCAGTAATCTCCCTATGCTCCAGTCATGAGTTTCCAAGGCTATGGAAGCCCTCTGAGTTCTCCGACTCTTAACTTGTTTAGACAAGGTCATAGTCAAAGTGGAGGTTCTCTCCTCCCTTCAGAGAAAGGTACCTCCTTCTTTGAAGACCTGTTCTTTCCACTGGGATCTCACTCGCAGAGATCTTTTGCCAGAGTGTCTTGGCTTTCCATGCCTGAAATACTCTCATGGGCTTTTCAGCCAGATCCGAATGCCTTTAGGGCTGATTCTGAGGCCAGAGTGCTATTTAGGACATCTGCCATTCTATGAGTCTGCTGAGTATCTCACTTCCCATGTTGGATCACTCTCCCCTTTATTTATTCTATCGGTTAGTGTTAGCAGGTACTAGACTTGTTTATGTGCTCCCTTTGACTCTTAGTCCTTTCATTATGATCAATTGTGAACTGAAATTGATCACTTGGAATAGTGAGATGGCATTGGTACATGCCACCTTGATGGGATTGAATTGGAATCCCCTGGTATGTTTCTAACTCTACCATTTGGGGCAAGTCAGCTTGAGCATGTCCCAAATTGTACATCTCTTCCCTCTCTTATTCCCACTCTTATGTTTAACAGGGATCACATTTCAGTTAAATTTGAACACTTAAGAATAACTGTGTATTAATTACAGAATTAAACCAGTCATATTAAGTAGAACAGACAAAAAAACTACTAAGAGGGATAATGTATTAAGTTGTTCATTAACAGTCAGGGCCATGCTGATCAAGTCACCATTTCCCATAGTGTCCATTTCACTTCAGGAGGTTTCCTTTTTGGTGTTCAGTCAGTTGTCACCGATCAGGGCGAACATATGGTATTTGTCCCTTTGGGACTGGCTTATTTCACTCAGCATGATGTGTTCCAGATTCCTCCATTTTGTTGCAAATGACTGGATTTCATTGTTTCTTACTGCGGTATAGTATTCTAAAGAGTACATATCCCATAATTTCTTTATCCAGTCTACCGTTGATGGGCATTTAGGTTGGTTCCAGGTCTTGGCTATTGTGAATTGTGCTGCAATAAACATTAGGGTGCAGACCGCTTTTTTGTTTGCCAATTTAAATTCCTTTGGGTAAATTCCAAGGAGTGGGATGGCTGGGTCGAACAGTAGGGTTATCTTCAGGTTTCTGAGGAATCTCCAGACTGACTTCCATAGTGGCTTGACCAGTTTGCATTCCCACCAACAGTGGGTTAGTGTCCCTTTTTCCTCACATCCTCGCCAGCATCTGTTGTTGGTAGATTTCTGCATGTGAGCCATTCTAACTCGGGTGAGGTGAAACCTCATTGTGGTTTTGATTTGCATTTCCCTGATTGCTAGTGACCTTGAACATTTTCAACCCAAACATCTACAGCCAACTTATATTTGATCAAGGATCTAAAACCAATTCCTGGAGCAAGGACAGTCTATTCAATAAATGGTGCTGGGAAAACTGGATTTCCACGTGCAGAAGCATGAAGCAAGACCCCTACCTTACACCTTACACAAAATTCCACTCAACATGGATTAAAGACCTAAATCTATGACCTGACACCATCAAGTTACTAGAGAACATTGGAGAAACCCTTCAAGATATTGGCACAGGCAAAGAATTTCTGGAAAAGACCCGGGAGGCATAGGCAGTCAAAGCCAAAATCAACTATTGGGATTGCATCAAATTGAGAAGTTTCTGTACTGCAAAAGAAACAGTCAGGAGAGTGAAGAGACAACCAACAGAATGGGAAAAAATATTTGCAAACTATGCAACAGATAAAGGGTTAATAACCAGAATTTACAAAGAGATCAAGAAACTCCACAAAAACAAAACCAACAACCCACTTAAGATATGGGCTAAGGACCTCTTCTGATTTCTTTTATGACCCACTGTTCATTCAGGAGCATGTTGTTTTCACTCTCCATATGTTTGCATCTGTTCTAGAGATTCTTGTTGATTTCCATCTTTATTTCATTGTGGTCAGAGAAGATGCATAGTATGATTCGATTTTTATTTAATTTGCTGAGCCTTGCTTTATGGCCTAGCATGTGGTCTCTCCAAGAGAAAGTTCCATGCACTGGTGAGAAGAATGTGTCTTCTGCAACTGTGGATGAAGAGTTCTGTAGATAGCAGTTAGGTCCATTTGGTCCACAGTGTTGATTAGTTCTGTTGTTTCTTTGTTGATTTTCTATATGGTTGATCTTTCCATTGATGAAAGTGGGATGTTGAAGTCCTGCATTACTACTGTATTGGAGTCTATGTCTCCCTTTAGATCCATTCACATTTCTTTTAAATAGACAGGCACCTGTTAATAGTTGCATATACATTTATTATACTCACATATTCCTGTTGAATTGATCCCTTAATCATTACATATTCCCCTTTTTTGTTTCTTTTAACACTTTTTGTGTTAAAGTCTATTTTGTCTGATATTAGGATGGCTACACCAGCTCTTTTTTTGGTGTTAGCATGGAATATCTTTTTTCCATCCTTTCACTTTGAGTCTGTATGTATCCTTGTTGGTGAGATTGTTTCTTGTAGAAGCAAATAGATTGGTCTTTTTAATCAATTCAGCTAGTCTGTATCTTTTAACTGGAGAGTTTAGGCAATTTACCTTCAAGGTTACTATTTTAAGTAATGACTTGGCCCTGCCATTTTTCCATAAATATTGCTATTGTTTACTTTGGATTTCCTTTGTAGTTTTATTGGGAGATTTTCTGCCTTCACATTCTTTCATCATCATGACTGTCTTCTGTTTCCATGTACAGCACATCCTTAAGCATCTTTCATAAGGCTGGACAAGTGATGAAATATTCTTTCAATTTCTGTTTGTTACAAGAGATCTTTATTTCACCTTTATTCATAAAAGAGAGCTTTGCAGGGTACAGTATTCTGGGTTAGAAGGTTTTTTCTCTTAAGACTTGGACTATGTTTCTGCATTCTCTTGTAGCCTGTAGTTTCTGATGAGAAGTCAGCTGTGAGTCTTAATTGGAGATCCTCTGAAAGTAATCTGGTCTTTCTCTCATGAACATTTTAGAATCTTTTCTTTATGTTTTACTGTTAAAAGATTGGCTACAATGTGTTGTGTTGAAGATCTTTTCTGGTCATGTCTTTTAAGAATTCTATATGCTTTCTGTATTTAAATGTCCCTTTCTCCAAATTGGGTAAGTTTTCTGCAATTATTTGAATAAAAAGATCTTCTAATCCATTCTGTCTTTCCACATATTCAGGAACTCCTAAGACCCATATGTTGGGTCATTTGTCAATATCCCATAAATCCCAACACTGTTTTTAATTTTTCTAATTTCTTCTTCTTTTTTACTGAAAATTTTCAAAAGATTTGTCTTCTAGCTTGGACGTTCTCTTCTGCCTCAACAAGCCTGTTGTTAAGGCTTTCCACTGCATTTTTTACTTGATGTATTTAATTCTTTGTTTCTAGTATTTCATTTTGATCTCTCTTTAAAATCTCAATTTCATGGGAAAAATCTTCATTCATGTCATGTATGGATTTCTTTAATTCATGGCTTTTCTTCTCATTGCTTCTGAGTAATCCTATGATAAATCTTTTGAATTCCGTTTCAGCATTTCACCAATCTCTTCATTTTCACATTCTAATATTGAAGTGATGTTGTGTTCCTTTGTTGGGGGAGGGGCTTTTGTCTTCCTTAATCTTGTTTCTTGAATTTCTGCATTTATTTTTAGGCATTTGTGGAGATATGTGTTGGTATTTTTTTTTCTGATGCCTTTTATCTTTGAACTATGCCTCTGTGGCTTAGTGGAGTATTTTCTCTTTCAATGAATAACCAGAGGTGTATGCTGGTGTGGCCAGGGAGCTGTGGTCAGTGCTCTAGGGTGGGAGAAGTATCCAGACTGACACCCATGTTGGTCATGGTTGGGCATCTCTTGTTAACAAAGTGGGGGTTATGGTCACCTCTGTTGGCATAATCACACCTTCAATGTCCGGGTGTTAGCCCAGAGTTTGTGCAACCCTCATCCATGCTTCTGCACGAACTCCACAAAGCAGTTCTCAGTGTTGGTACAGATCCTGCTACAATGACCCACCCAAGGTAATCAAGGAACTCTGAACAGGAGGTGCCCACAGTGATTTCCCAGTTGCCCAGCTATGCCCTGCACCCTCTGATATAATCTCAGAATTTCCAAAGCCTCAGCACTCAGGGCTCCCACCATCATGGCATGCAGAGGATCCACTCGGCCTTGCTAGCCAGTCCCATGCACAAAGAGGCGGGGACATTTCCAGAGCCAGCTGCCTGTGGGTGCTCTGCCTTGTTTCTTTGAGTCCTTAGCCCCAGAACCTGTGATATGTTGAGGCTGGGGGCACCTTGCAGTCATATGTGTGTGTCCAGCCCCCCGACCCCAGCAGACTCGAAGTCAGTGAGGAACGTGGATTTTTCTCTCTGGTAAAATCATGGATCACATGCGTGCAAAACAGGGCTGTAACCATACTCATTTCACTATTGTGTTGCACATGTACAAGAGTCTCTTAAACCAGTACTAATGTTGGAATGGCTCCTCCCCTTCCAATTCCCAGTTCATGCACTGAGCTGCTGCTGTTGCCCCTGCTGACAGGATGATGACTATCCCCACCAGTTGCTGGGTGCATGCACAAGACTGCAGCAGCTGCTACCTACTTAGGTCCAAAATGGTACCTGCCCTCTCTTAACTGGTTGCTGCATGCCATTGTGAGGTGGCTGGGGGAAGACGCCAGCTGCTGGAGTTGGGGCAGGAAAATGAGCACAGCAATGCATCTTGGAAATGAACTTCTTTAGTTCATTTCAAAAAAACACACCAACTGGAGATTTAAGAAAGCCTAGGTATTAAGGCCCCATCCAGTGCTTAAAAAGTGACAACATCCCAGCTACAGACTCATGGCAACCTTAAATATAGGGCACCATTTAGTGTTGAAATAGCAGAAGTCCCTACAGGCTTGGAGGAAATAAACAGACTGCATAGAATTCCTGAAGGACAGGTACAAACAAAGCAAGAGTATGAACTCTGGAATAAATACCTGATCCTTCATTATGCAGATGACATCATGCTCTAATAAGCACGAAGATATTTCAGGGATCCATGACCTCACCTAACAAAGTAAAGCACCAGAAACCAACTATATAGCAACTGCTAGCTATAGCAAACTTTTGGATAGAGAATTCAAAATGGATGTTTTAAGGAAATTTGCTGAAATTCGAGAAAACACAGGGAAACAATTTAGTTCTCTAGCAGAAACAGACTGAAGTAATTTATAAAAATAAAATCCTTGAGCTGAAAAGTATACTAACCAAAATTTAAAACATAATAGAGGGCACCAATAGCAGGACAGATCAAACAGAAGAAAGAATCAGAAAGCTCAAAGACAGGCTATTTGAAAATATACCATCAGAGGAGAAAAAAAAAGGAATGAAAAGGAATGAAACTTTGGGACAGCATTAAGAGAATACATCCAAGTTACTGGTGTTCATTAGAAACTTGAGGATGCCAAATAGGTATAAAAATTATTCAAAGAGCTAAGAGAAAACTTCTGAAACCTAGAGAAAGATAAAACAGTCAAATTACAGGAAAGGAGGTCAGACGTTGCCAGTCTGATTCTAAGTCTACTCTAAGACTTAACTGCTATCAAGCTCTTTGTGTTTAAAGAGAAGATGCTCAAAGTTGCAACAGAAAAGAACAAAACATATCAGAGTATCCCATTTGCCTTAGTGCAGAATTCTCAGCAGAACTTTACAGGCCATGGAGAACCAGATCGGATTTTTTACAATACTGAAGGAAAAAAAAAAGAATACCCAGAAATGCTATCTTTCAGATATGGGGGCAGGGAGGCGGGGAGGGGAATAAAAATATTCCCAGACAAGCCAGTAACTTAAAGAATTTATTAGATTTAGCACCACTAGACTAAACTTGCAACACATGCTAAACGGAGTTCTTCAAATTAAAGTGAGAGTCCACTGGGTAAGAAGACATTATTGGAAGATAGAAAAGTCACTGGTGGAGACCATGTTGTGGCACAGTGGGTCAGCTGCCACCTGTGATAGTGACATCCCATACAGACACAGGTACATGTCCTGGCTGCTCCGCTTCTGATTTAGTCCCTTGCTAATGCCCGACAAAACCAATAGAAAGTGGTCCAAGTGCTTGAGGTCCTACAACACACATTGGATACCTGGATGAAATTCCATGTTCCTGGCTTCACCATGGCCCAACCCTGGCCTTTGTAGCCATTTGGGGATCGAACCAGCGGTTGAGAAATCAACCTCTCTCTGCAACTTTGCCTTTCTTTTTTTACTAACTTTTATTTAGTAGATAAAAATTTCCAAAGTACAGTTTATGGATTGCAATGCTTTTTCACCCCATAATTCCCTCCTGCTTGCAATCCTCCCTACTCCCGCTCCCTCTCCCATTCCATTCACATCAAGATTCATTTTCAATTATCTTTATATACAGAAGATCGATTTAGTATATATTAAGTAAAGATTTCAACAGTTTGCGCCCACACGGAAACACAAAGTGTAAAAAACTGTTTGAGTACTAGTTATAGCATTAATTCACATTGTACAACACATTAAGGACAGAGATCCTACATGAGGAGTAAGTGCACAGTGACTCCTATTGTTGACTTAACAATTTGACACTCTTGTTTATGGCGCCAGTAATCTCCATAGGCTCTAGTCAAGAGTTGCCAAGGCTATGGAAGCCTTTTGAGTTCACCTACTTTGATCTTATTCTGACAGGGTCATAGTCAAAGTGGAAATTCTCTCCTCCCTTCAGAGAAAGGTACCTCCATTTTGATGGCCACGTTCTTTCCAGAATGATCTCACATGCAGAGATCTTTCATTTAGGTTTTTTTTTTCCCCCAGAGTGTCTTGGCTTTCCATGCCTAAAATACTCTCATGGGCTCTTCAGCCAGATCCGAATGCCTTAAGGGCTGATTCTGAGGAAAGAGTGCTGTTTAGGACATCTGCCATTCTATGAGTCTGCTATGTATCCCGCTTCCCATTTAGATCATTCCCTTTTTGATTCTATCAGTTAGTATTAGCAGACACTAGTCTTGTTTGTGTGATCCCTTTGACTCTTAGACCTATCAGTGTGATCAATTGTGAACAGAAATTGATCACTTGGACTAGTGAGATGGCATTGGTACATGCCACCTTCATGGGATTGTATTGGAATCCACTGGCACATTTCGAACTCCACCATTTGGGGCAAGTCTGATTGAGCATGTCCCACATTGTACATCTCCTCCCTCACTTATTCTCACTCTTATATTTAACAGGGATCACTTTTCAGTTAAATTTCAATACCTAAGAATAATTGTGTGTTAATTACACAGTTCAACTAATAGTATTAACTAGAAGAAAAAAATACTAAAAGGGATAACGTATTAAGTTGTACATCAACATTCAGGGCAAGGGCTGATCAAGTCACCGTTGCTCATAGTGTCAATTTCATTTCAACTGGTTTCCTTTTTGGTGCTTGGTTAGTTGTCACCGATCAGGGAGAACATATGATATTTGTCCCTTTGGGACTGGATTATTTCACTCAGTGTGATATGCTCCAGATTCCTCCATTTTGTTGCAAATGACCGGATTTCATTGTTGTTCTTTTTTTTACTTCTGTATAGTATTCAATAGAGTACATGTCCCATAATTTCTTATTCCAGTCTACTGTTGATGGGCATTTGGGTTGATTCCAGGTCTTAGCTATTGTGAATTGAGCTGCAATAAACATTAAGGCGCAGACAGCTTTTTTGTTTGCCAATTTAATTCCCTTTGTGTAAATCCAAAGAATGGGATGGCTGGTTTGTATGGTAGGGTTATATTCAGGTTTCTGAGGAATCTCCAGACTGACATCCATAGTGGCTTTACCAGTTTGCATTCCCACCAACAGTGGGATAGTGTCCTTTTCTCCCCACATCCTCATCAGCAGATTTCTGTATGTGAGCCATTCTCACTGGGGTGAGGTGAAACCTCATGGTGGTGTTGATTTGCATTTCCCTGATTGCTAGTGATCCTGAACATTTTTTCATGTGTCTGTTGGCCATTTGGACTTCCTCTTTTGAAAAAAGTCTGTTGAGGTCCTTGGCCCATCTCTTAAGTGGGTTGTTAGTTTTGATGTTGTGGAGTTTCTTGATCTCTTTGTGGATTCTGGTTATTAACCCTTTATCTGTTGCATAGTTTTCAAGTATTTTTTCCCATTCTGTCAGTTGCCTCTTCACTTTCCTGTTTCTTTTTCAGTACAGAAACTTCTCAATATTATGCAATCCCAAATGTGAATTTTGGCTTTGAGTGCCTGTGCTTCTGGGGTCTTTTCCAAGAATTCTTTGCAGGTACCTATATCTTGCAGGGTTTCTCCAATGCTCTCTAATAATTTGATGGTGTTCTGTCATAGATTTAGGTCTTCAATCCATGTTGAGTGGATTTTTGTGTAAGGTGTAAGGTAGGGGTCTTACTTGATGCTTCTGCATGTGAAAATCCAATTTTCCCAGCACCATTTATTGAATAGACTGTCCTTAATCCAGGGATTGGTTTTGGATCCTTGATCAAATATAAGTAGGCTGTAGATGTTTGGATTGATTTCTGGTGTTTCTATTCTGTTCCATTGGTCTGTCCATCTGTTTCTGTACCACTACCATGCTGTTTTGATTACAACTGCCCTGTAGTATGTCTTGAAATCTGGTATTGTGATGCCTCCGGCTTTTTGTTGTACAAAATTGATTTAGCTATTTGAGGTCTCCTGTGTCGCATATGAATTTCAGCATCATTTTTTCTAGATCTGAGAAAAATGTCTTTGGTATCTTGATTGGTATAGCATTGACTCTATCAATTGTTTTTGGGAGAATGGACATTTTGATGATGTTGATTCTTCCAATCCATGAGCATGGAAGATTTTTCCATTTTTTGGTGTCCTCTTCAATTTCTTTCTTTAAGATTTTGTAATTATCATAGTAGAGATCTTAATGGCCTTGGTTAAGTTGATTCCAAGGTATTTGATTGTTTTTGCAGCTATTGTGAATGGGATTGATCTTAGCAGTTCTTTCTCAGCTGTGGAATTGCCTGAGTATACAAAGGTTCTTGATTTTTCTGCATTGATTTTATATCCTGCCACTTTGCCAAACTCTTCGATGAGTTCCAGTATTCTCTTAATAGAGTTCTTTGGAACCCCTAAATAAAGAATCATATCGTCTTCAAAGAGGGATAGTTTGACTTTTTCCTTCCCAATTTGTATACATTTAATTTATTTTTCTTGCCTAATAGCTCTAGCTAAAACTTCCAGAACTATATTGAATAGCAGTGGTGAGAGTGGGCATCCCTGTCTGGTACCAGATCTCAGTGGAAATGCTTCCAATTTTTCCCCATTCAATAGGATGCTGGCCGTGGGTTTTTCCTAAATTGTTTTCATTGTATTGAGGAATGTTCCTTCTATACCCAGTTTCTTAGGGTTTTTATCATGAACGGGTGTTGTATTTTACCAAATGCTTTCTCTGCATCTATTGAGATAATCATATGATTTTTCTCCTGCAGTCTGTTAATGTGGTGAATCACATTGATTGATTTGCGCACATTGAACCATCCCTGCATACCAGGGATAAATCCCACTTGGTCTGGCTGGATGATCTTTCTGATGTGTTGTTGCATTCTATTGTCCAGAATTTTTTTTTTGATATGCAGGGCGGACAGTGAGAGAGAGAAACAGAGAGAAAGGTCTTCCTTCCAATTGGTTCACCCTCCAATGGCCACCGCGGCCGGCATGCTGTGGCCGGCGCACCGTGCTGATGATGGCAGTAGCCAGGTACTTATCCTGATCTTCCATGGGTTGCAGGGCCCAAGGACTTGGGCCATCCTCCACTGCACTCCCTGGCCACAGCAGAGAGCTGGCCTGGAAGAGTGGCAACCGGAACAGAATCCAGTGCCCCGACTGGGACTAGAACCCGATGTGCCAGCGCCGCAAGGCGGAGGATTAGCCTAGTGTGCCACGGTGCCTTGGCCAGAATTTTATTGAGGATTTTTGCATCTATGTTCATCAGGGAAGTTGGTCTGTAATTCTCTTTCAATCCTGCATCTTTTTCCAGCTTAGGAATTAAGATGATGCTGGCTTCATAGAAAGAATTTGGAGGATTCCCTCTCTTTCGAATGTTCTGAATAGTTTGAGAAGAAATGGAGTTAGTTCTTCTTTAAATCTGGTAGAATTCAGCAGTGAATCCATCCAGCCGTGTGCTTTTCTTTATTGGGAGGGCCTTTATTACTGTTTCAATTTCTGTCTCAGTTATGGGTCTATTTAGGTTTTCTATGTCTTCCTGGTTCAATTTAGGTATGTTGCATGTGTCCAGGAATGTATCCATTTCTGATAGATTTCCCTGTTTGCTGGCATACAAGTCCTTGTAGTAATTTCTGATGATTCTTTTTATTTCTGTGGTGTCTGTTGTACATTTCCTTTTTCATCTCTGATTTTATTGATTTGGATCTTTTCTTTTTTTAGCTGTTGGGTCAATGGGGTGTCAATTTTGTTTATTTTTTCAAAAAACCAGTTCATCGTTTGGCTGATTTTTTTGTATTGTTTTTTGTGATTCAATCCTATTGATTTCTCCTCTGATTTTAATTATTTCTCTTCTCCTAATAGTTTTGTGTCGGGTTTACTGCAGTTTTTCTAGGTTGAGATGCATTATTTGGTGCCTTTCCAATTTCTTGATGTAGGCACCTATTGCTATAAACTTTCCTCTTAACACTGCTTTCCATGTATCCCACAAGTTTTGATATGTTATGCTGTTATCCTCATTTACTTCCAGAAAGTTTTTGATTTCTTCTATGACCCAATTTTCTTTTTTTTTTATCTTTTATTTAATGAATATAAATTTCCAAAGTACGACTCATGGGTTACAATGGCTTTCCCCCCCAATACCGTCCCTCCCACCCACAACCCTCCCCTTTCCCACTCCCTCTCCCCTTCCATTCACATCAAGATTCATTTTCGATTATCTTAATATACAGAAGATCAGCTTAGTATACCTTAAGTAAGGATTTCAACAGTTTGTTCCCACACAGAAACATAAAGTGAAAAATAATAGATGATTTTTTTTTAAATCATGATGAAATCAGATCAGACCTATTGTCATGTTTAATCCCAGTGAGAGTCAAGTTGGGAATTGATAATTTCTTTTTTTTTTTTTTTTTTACAGAAGATCAGTTTAGTGTACATTAAGTAAAGATTTCAATCGTTTGCACCCCCATAGAAACACAAAGTGAAATATACTGTTTGAGTACTCGTTATAGCATTAAGCCTCAGTGTACAGCACATTAAGGCCAGAGATCCTACATGAGGAGTAAGTGCACAGTGACTCCTGTTGTTGACTTTACAAATTGACACTCCTGTTTATGGCATCAATAATCTCCCTATGCACCAGTCATGAGTTTCCAAGGCTATGGAAGCCCCTTGAGTTCTCCGACTCTTATCTTGTTTAGACAAGGTCATAGTCAAAGTGGAGGTTCTCTCCTCCCTTCAGAGAAAGGCACCTCCCTCTTTGAAGACCTGTTCTTTCCACTGGGATCTCACTCACAGAGATCTTTTTGCCAGAGTGCCTTGGCTTTCCATGCCTGAAATACTCTCATGGGCTTTTCAGCCAGATCCGAGTGCCTTTAGGGCTGATTCTGAGGCCAGAGTGCTATTTAGGACATCCGCCATTCTATGAGTCTGCTGAGTATCTCACTTCCCATGTTGGATCACTCTCCCCTTTATTTATTCTATCGGTCTATGACCCAATTTTCATTCAGGAGTATGTTGTTCAATCTCCATGTGTTTGCATATGCTCTAGGGATTCCTGAGTTGCTAATTTCCAACTTCATTCCTTTATGGTCTGAGAAGCTGCATGGTATGATTCTAATTCTTTTGAATTTGCTGAGACTTGCTTTGTGGCCTAGTATGTGGTCAATCCTAGAGTAGGTTCCATGTACTGCTGAGAAGAATGTAAATTATTTAAGTGTAGGATGAAAAGTTCTGTAGATATCTGTTAGATCCATTTGGGCAAAAGTGTCATTTAAACTACTGTTTCCTTGTTGATCCTCTGTGCAGTAGATCTGTCTATTTCCGAGAGTGGATTATTGAAGTCCCCCAGTACTATTGTATTGGAGTCTCAGTCTCCCTTTAAGTTCCTTAACATACCTTTTAAATAAACCAGTGTCCTGTAATTAGGTGCATATACATTAATAATACTTACATCTTCCTGTTGAATTGATCCTTAATCATTATATAGTACCCCTCTTTGTTTCTCTTAACAGTTTTTGTGTTCAAGTTTATTTTTTTCTGATATTAAAATGGCGTGCTCTTTTTTCATTTCTGTTGGCATGGTATATCTTTTTCCAGCCTTTCACTTTCAGTCTGCATGCATCTTTGTTGGAAAGATGTGTTTCTTGTAAGCAACAAATAGATGGGTTTTGTTCCTTAACCCGATCAGCCAATCTGTGTCTATTAACTGCAGAGTTGAGACCATTAACCTTCAATGTGACTATTGATAAGTAGTAACTTTGCCCTGCCATTTTCCAAAGATATTTTCTAATATATGCTTTGAATTTCCTGTGATATTTTGCTGTGAGGTTTCCTTCATTTACCTTCTTTCATACTGATGGCTGTGTTTCTGTGTGTAACACGTTTTTAAGCATCTTTTGCAGGGCTGGACAAGTGGTGACAAATTCTTTCAATTTCTGTTCGCTACGAAAGGTCTTTATTTCAACTTCATAAATGAGAGCTTTGCAGGATATAATATTCTTTTTTTAACAGGCAGAGTGGACAGTGAGAGAGAGACAAAGGTCTTCCTTTGCCGTTGGTTCACCCTCCAATGGCCGCCTCGGCCGGTGTGCTGCGGCCAGCGCACCACGCTGATCCGAAGGCAGGAGCCAGGTGCTTCTCCTGGTCTCCCATGGGGTGCAGGGCCCAAGCAATTGGGCCATCCTCCATTGCACTCCCGGGCCATAGCAGAGAGCTGGCCTGGAAGAGGGGCAACCGGGACAGAATCTGGCACCCCAACTGGGACTAGAACCTGGTGTTCCGGCACCGTTAGGTGGAAGATTAGCCTACTGAGCCATGGCACTGGCCAGGATATAATATGCTGGGCTGACAGTTTTTCTCTCTTAGTACCTGAGCTATGTCTCACCATTCCCTCCTAGCTTGTAGGGTTTCTGATGAGAAGTGTGCTGTGAGTCTAATTGGAGATCCTCTGAGAGTAATCTGACATTTCTCTCTTGCACTTTTGAGAATCTTTTCTTTATGTTTCACTCTGGGTAGTTTGATTACAACATGTCGTTGTGAGGATATCTTTTGGTCATGTATTAGGGGTTCTGTGAGCTTCCTGTACTGTGATGTCTCTTGTACTATGATGTCTGTACTATGATGTTTTCCTCCAAACCTGGGAAATTTTCTGCTAGTATCTCACTAAAAAGGCCTACTAATCCTTTCTCTCTCTCCATGCCTTCAGGAACTCTTAGAACCCGAATGTTGGGTTATTTAATAGTATCCTGTAGATTCCCAACAATATTTTTAGATTTCTAATTTCCCCTTCTTTGGTTTGACTGTATACTTTCCTGTGCTCTGTCTTCTACGTCTGAAATTCTCTCTTCTACTTCACTGACTCTGTTTTTAAGGCTCTCTAATGTGTTTGTCATTTGATCTACTGAGTTCTTCATTTCATTTTGATTTCTCTTCACTATCACACTTTCCTGTTTTACTAGATTCTGCCTTTCATTTTGATTCCTTCTTAAGATTTCATTTTCATGAGAGAGATTTTCTATCCTTCCAGTAAGGATTTCTGTAGTTTAAGAATTTGTTTTTGAAAACTTCTAAATGTTCTTATCATAAATTTTTTGAAATCTGTATCTTGCATTTTTCTATCTCATCATCTTCATTGTCTTTGCTTGGGGTGTCTTGTTCATTTGGGGGCATCTTAATGTCTTCCTTGTTCTTGTTTCCTCGGTTTCTGTGTTTGTTGCTTGGCATTGTGGAGATATTCTTTGGATTCTTTTTCCCTCGCTGTGGTGTTTTTTTCTTGTTATACTATGACTGTATTAAGTGGACTGTCTGCTTTTATGGAGCCTTAGAGCCTTGAGATGGGTGTGACCAGAGAGCTCTGGTTCTTCAGGTTAAGGGTGTGCCATTGGTGACACTCCCAGGTTAGCTGTGGTAAATCTCTCCCTCTCTCTCTCTCTCTCTGATTCAGAAGGGAAGTAATACCACACAGCTGAGCGGAATTGAAGTTAGTCAGTTTCTGATCTCTGGCTCCTGTGGATATAACATTTGCCTGCTCTTTCCCAAGGACCACACAAAGAATCTGTGCTGCCCTTAGTGTGGGCTCAAATTCTCCTGCAGTCTTCCACTGGGTTGCCAAGGTTACCGAATTGTAGCATCTCTGGAGAGTACTCACGTGAACTCCGTGACTTCTCTCACCCACTGTCTCTTTTGTCACAGTCTCAGTTCATTAGCACCACACATTCACTATTTCCTAACCTCCTGTTATTTCACCCACCCCCAGAGTCAGGTTTTTCTGCTGGCTGAGGATGGGCACAGCCCTGAGGTCGCACAGCTTTTATGTATGTCCAAAATGGCGCCTGCTCTTTGTCTTGCTCGCCTTTGAGAGGTGAGTGGAGAGAGAGAGACTTATGTCCATACCAGTCCCTTTTCTCTCTCTCTCTCTCTCTCTTCTAGTTAGCCTGGTGAACTTTTCCCCACGGGGCTTCAAGCCTCGTTCCCTCTAGGCTCCTCCTTCTGCTTTCCTGCAGGTGTCTCAGGCTACTGAGGTTTGGCTCACCTTGTGTTCCAGCGCTAGTGCGTAGATTCCACGGCTGGTGTCCCGAGCTATGGGCTCCCGTGCCCTCCATGCAGATCCACCATGAATCACTAGTTCCAGAAGAGGTTCCTCTGCTGTTTCTTCCACAACTCTTCCTTGAACTTGCAGTATCTCCACTTTTATTAAACTGTCTTCCCGGACTATCAGTGTGTTCCCTTCCTATTCCGCCATCTTGCTGGACCTTCTCCCCCGTAATTTCTTTATCCAGTCTACTGTTGATGGGCATTTGGGTTGATTCCAAGTCTTAGCTATTGTGAATTGAGCTGCAATAAACATTTAGATGCTGACAGCTCTTTTATTTGCCAATTTAATTCCCTTTGGGTATATTCCAAGGAATGGGATGGCTGGGTTGTATGGTAGGGTTATATTCAGGTTTCTGAGGTAACTCCAGACTGACTTCTGTAGTGGCTTTACCAGTTTGCATTCCCACCAAGAGTGGGTTAGTGTCCCTTTTTCCTCACATCCTCATCAGCATCTGTTGTTGGTAGGTTTCTGTATTTGAGCCATTCTCACTGGGGTGAGGTGAAACCTCATTGTGGTGTTGATTTGCATGTCCCTGATTGCTAGTGTATGATCAATTGGCTTTCGATGTGTGTTTATTTCTTTTTTTTTAAGTTTTTATTTAATGAATGCATTTTTCATATATACAACTTTAGTAATATAGTGGTTCTTTCCCCCATACTCACCCTCCCACCCCAATTCCCATCCCACCTCCCTCTCCCTCTCCCATCTCATTTTTAGTTTGATTTTATATACAGAAGACCAACTCCATGTTAAGCATAGATTTTAACAGTTTGCACCCACCCACCCACACAACATATAGTCGAGTTTGGGAACAAAATTTGCAGTTGATTCACATGGTACAACTCATTAAGGACAGAGGTCTTACTTGGGGAGTAAGTGCACAGTGACTTCTGTTATTCCTTTAATAGTTAACACTCTGGGGCTGGCACTGTGGCACGGTGGGTTAATCCTCTGCCTGTGATGCCAGCATCCCATATGGGTGCTGTTTCAGGTCCTGATTGCTCCTCTTCCAATCTAGCTCTCTGCTATGGCCTGGGAAAAGCAGTAGAAGAAGGCTCAAGTCCTTGGGTCCCTGCACCAGTGTGGGAGACTGGAGGAAGCTCCCGTTTCCTGTCTTTGGATCTGTGCAGCTCCGTCCATTGTGGCCATTTGGGGTGCCAGCAAGATGGAAGACCTTTCTCTCTGTCTCTTCCTCTCACTATCTCTTAAATAAATAAATAAATAAATAAATAAATAAATAAAATTTAAAAAAAAAAAACATTTAACTCTCTTATTTATGATGTCAGTGATCACCCAAGGCTCTTGTCATGGGCTTCCAAGGCTATGGAAGTGTTTTGTGATCATAGACTCCATCGGTATTTGGACACAGCCATAAGCAAAGTGGATGTTCTCTTCTCCCTTCAGAGAATAGTACATCCTTCTTTGATGACACATTCTTTCCACTGAGGTCTCACAGAGATCCTCTGTGTAGGATATTTTTTGTCTCAGAGTCTTGGCTTTCCATGTCTGAAATTCTCTTACAGGCCTTTCAGCCAGACTAGGAAGCCTCAAGGGTTGATCTGATGTCAGAGTGTCATTTACAGCAAATGGCATTCTAGGAGTGTGCTGTGTGGACTGCTTCCCATGTTGGGCTTTCCTTCCTTTTTAATTACATTATTATTACCAGGCACTTGTAAATGATCACTTTTACACTTAAGCCTATCTATATGTTGACTTTAACATTTAATATGATCATTTTAACAGTTAAGATGGCATTTATACCACCGAATTTTATGTGTTTGGAGTTCCATGTCTAGTTTTTAGTCTGTACCCTTAGAGGTAAGTCTGTAGGACTGTATGTAGACCTATACTGCTTTACAGGTACAGACTACCTTCTCCTTCTGTTATTTCCCCTCTTGTTTTTAACTGGCATCTTTTCCCAATTGACTTAAAATACATATAATTAACTCTGTGTTAAAAAAAGATTTCAACATGCAGTGTGAAGAAGAGAAAAGGAAAAGGAAGAAAACAGGAAAAAAAGAGGATATAAAAATATAAAGTATCAATAATAAACTGTCCCTCGACAGTCAGGTCAAGGACTATCCAAGTCTTTGATTTTTAAAAGTGTCAATTTCACTTCTATAGCTTTCATTTTAGGAGTGCTATTAATTCCCCCAAATCAGGGAAAACATATGATATTTGTCTCTTTGAGACTGTGTTATTTCATTAAGTATGAGGTTTTCCAGCTTGCTCCATTTTGTTGCAAATGACGGGATTTCATCTTTTTTTTTTTTTACTGCCATGTAGTATTTCATAGTGTACATATCCCATAATTTCTTTATCCAGTCTTTGGGTGATGGGCATGACTTAGCTATTGTGAATTTGACAATGATACTATGTGAATATAGTCTAGTCTAGAAACAATTCAAAAGTGAAGTTGTTTTTGATTCCAGAATACTGAATTTGAACATTCTGTATCTTAAGTTTTGTCTTAGAAGAATGTAGCTGCAATGTTTTCATATTAATTGAAACTGTTAGTGTTCTTTAAGAGTACAGTTTTTAATTAGGCTTCAAGTACTTGTTTCTTAATAGTTTCATTAATGTGGAGGCCTACTATGGCAATTTTATGTGGGAAAGCAGATTTCCACCATGTATCACTGACAGCAAGTCTTAAGTTTCAATTTCTACTGCTTGGTCAGTAGACTAATTTTTAACAGCATAATTTGTAATCCACATTTACATAGTACTTTCTTTTGTAAGATAAAATAGTCACTTTTACCGTCACTAACTTTTTTGACCAAATTTCTCAATTTAAGGAACATTTTTGGATAGGGTAGGTTTAGAAGGATTATAGATCCATTTTGATTGTATTTAAGTTTTTTATTATTCCTAACTTACCACCTCAACTCCCTTTCTAGATTCCATCTGTTTTCTTTTTTTTTTTGTATTTTTTATTTAGTAAATATAAATTTCCAAAGTACAGTTTATGGATTACAATGGCTTCCCCCCCCATAATTTCCCTCCCCCTCGCACTCCTCCCATCTCCCGCTCACTTTCCCCTTCCATTCACATCAAGATTCATTTTCAATTATCTTTATATACAGATCAATTTAGCATATATTAAGTAAAGATTTCATCAGTTTGCACCCACACAGATCGTAAAGTGTAAAATACTGTTTCAGTACTAGTTATAGCATTACTTCACATTGGACAACACATTAAGGACAGATACCACATGAGGAGTAAGTGCACAGTGACTCCTGTTGTTGACTTAACAATTTGACACTCTTGTTATGGTGCCAGTAATCTCCATAGGCTCTAATCAAGAGTTGCCAAGGCTATGGAAGCCTTTTGAGTTCACCTACTTTGATCTTATTCTGACAGGGTCATAGTCAAAGTGGAAATTCTCTCCTCCCTTCAGAGAAAGGTACCTCCTTCTTTGATGGCCCATTCTTTCCACTGGGATCTCACTCACAGAGGGTCTTTTTTTTTTTCCAGAGTGTCTTGGCTTTCCATGCCTAAAATACTCTCTTGGGCTCTTCACCCATATCTGAATGACTTAAGGGCTGATTCTGAGGCCAGAGTGCTGTTTAGGACATCTGCCATTCTATGAGTCTGCTGTGTATCCTGCTTCCCATGATGGATCGTTCTCTCCCTTTTTGATTCTGTCAGTTAGTATTAGCAGACACTAGTCTTGTTTGTGTGATCCCTTTGACTCTTAGACCTATCAGTGTGATCAATTGTGAACTGAAATTGATTACTTGGACTAGTGAGATGGCATTGGTACATGCAACCTTGATGGCATTGCATTGGAATCCCCTGGTACTGAAAGGAGCCAAGAGCCACCATAAAAAAAAATGGGGCTCCTGAGACAAACCGTTCCAGAGACGGCCTTGGGAAATGGGGAGTAAACCGGTTCACAGAGAAAGCAGTCAGCTACTGACCAGAGATACGCAGAACACCTGCCTTGTAGATAAGCCCCTTCCCTACGCTTGCTCAAGGTTAACTAAAAAAGCTACAAGGCACATAGCAACCTATTCCTCTCTCCTAGAAACCCCCTCCCCTAATGTATCCCTTTGACCTAGTACTTTTCCACCGACATTACCACTTTAGACTGCCATACAAGGCCCGCTACTGAAAATTATCCAATGAACTTACGCCAGCCTATAATATGTTAATTTTGTGGTTTTGCCCTTTAAAAGCTGTGTGAGATAGCTGCTCGGGGCTCCTCTCACTTGCTTGCTGCTTGCAGCAGTAGGGGGCCCATTTGTACAAATGAAATAAAATTACCTCCTGTTCTATTGCATCGTCTGGTCCGGAGTCTGTGTTTCTGGGGTCGTCACAAGAGGACACCGCTTTTGGGGTCCTACATATGGGGGCTCGTCCGGGATTTGGGGGACCCCAGACTCCCACACTCCATCGGCCAGACGGAGGTAAGTTTGCTTATTTGTGTATTGTTGTAACTGTGGTTTGTACTGTTTGTCCTTGTCTGCCAGGACGACGTGGAATCCGTCCTGGGGCGCCTGTACAGGCTCAGTACTGACTGGACCAAAGGGGGAGACAGACGTGTCGTGAGGCCCCTGGTCCAACCCTGGAGGACGCTCCAGTGGTGGTCTGGGAAGGAGGGAAAGAGAGCGTTTCCCTTCTTCAAAGGGAGAGCCTGGCCAAACGGCCGCTCCCTTCTGAAATTCTGGTTTTGGTTTTGTCTCGGTCTGTTGCTGCGCGGCTTGTGATTTCAGACGTGTCCTGAGACCCCTGGTTCAACCCTGGAGAACGCTCCGGTGGTGGTCTGGGAAGGAGGGAAAGAGGGAATTTCCTTTCTTCCAGGGGAGAGCCTGGCTAGACTGCCGCTCCCTTCTGATAGTTTCGGTTTTGTCTTGGTCTGTTGCCGCGCGGCTTGTGATTTGTGTTCTGTGTGTCACTGTTTTTGTTGTCCTTTATCTCTTACTGTCTCCCCCATCTGTTTTTATTGTTGTGTTTGATTGCTAGATGTATACTTGTATGAAAAATGTGTATTGTATTCTTATAATGTGTTAATTATGTCTACCTCTCAATGCAACTCTAGGGCCAAATGTAAGGACAAATTTTTGGGCTGGAGAGGCTTGTACCTAGATTTGGCTCTGGTAACCAAGAAACTTTGCTGCCGAATGACCTTCTCCTGCTCCTTGGGAGCCTGGCCAGTTCCCGGGGAGGAGGATAAAGGAATGTTTTCTGATAAACAGGTGGGCATGCTTCATGTCTCGGCTCTCTGGCCAAGACCCGAGATGGGACGCACTGCTTGCCTAAAATCTTGGCAATGAGCCACCCTTGTCCTTGGAGGCTTTAGGGGGGAGCCGGAGCAAGCCTCTGTTGCTGCTGTTTCATCCTGGGGGAACACGCAGTCAAGCTGAATGTTAAATATGCCCGTAATGATTACATGATCAATTGGCTACTGTGATTGAGGTGTTCTGTGACAGTCCCTTTAATGAAAAATTAACAAAATGGATTAATAACAGGACATTCAGGACCTGACGCTCTGCTTGGTATGTCATTACAAAAATCATCAAGGAGGGCTATGCCTGATAAATGAGGGTGCTATAAATGTGGGCAACAGGGACATGTACAAAAATTGTCCAGAAGTCAAAAATCAAAATAAGGCTCTTCCTGGGATTTGCTTCCAGTGCTAAAGGGAAAGGCATTGGGCCAATAAATGTCACTCCAAAACTGATAAAAAAGGTAATTCATTAAAAAAAAAACAGAGTTCAGGAAACTGGAAGCAGGGCCAGCCTCAGGCCCTCCCTACAGGGATCAGTGGACCATCTTGCTATAGTATCATTAAAGCAATGGAGCCATGTTTATTGCAACATTCTGTTAATCTATGCTCCTTTACCATCTTTCCTGTAAATAATTTTAGTGTGCACTACAAGGCTTGCAGCGTATTTCTTGCAGATTAAAAGTAACTAAGTCTGTGCACAGCAGACAGCTAAAAAGTAATTTACTGTCACAAATTGGCGTAGTTGGCAGGATCTGCAAGTATGCAAAGCAATGCCTTTCTTTAAAAGAAAAACTGAAGTTGCATGTGTAACCTGTGATGTTCCTGGCTGAAAAGACCTTCAGTTCGCCTCTTTGGTGAAGGAATGGGCTCTCTGCTCAGAATCGAGTGAGAATTGGGATGGCAAGTTACAGAGTGCACAGCCTCCACAAGTTATTGAGGTTTTGCTATCAGTGCCGGTGGAAAAGGGGGATGAACTATAGGCTTTGGGGAGGTGAGAATGGATTTTGTTATCTGCATACTGATGCATGTGTAAGCAATTAGAAAAATAAGTACAGGATAAATGTAAATTGGGAAAAAAAAATGCTGCCCTTTGGAGTCAAACTGCTAGATAGTGGTAAAAAAATTATATCAAGCTCCTGTACTGCTGCCAGGGCCAACTAAGGTTATTCAGTGTAAACAATACAGAATTCCAGGTGGATATGAGGAAATATCTAAAACAGTAAAAAAATTATCTTAGTGCTGGAGTGATGATTCCCATAATCACTAAAAGGAATTATCTAATTTGGCATGTTAAGAAATCAGATGAAACCTGAAAAATGACTGTGAATTACAGGGAATTAAACAAAGTTACTCTCCCATTGACTGCTACAGTCCCAGATACCATCATTTTAATGTAAAAGGTCACAAACATAAAAGCGTGTTCTTGATAAGGAAAGTTAAAAAAAGAGATACTTTTAAAAGGATATGATTTGTAAAAATTGTTTATCTTAATGGTTGGTTTATACTGGAATGAAAAAAAGGGGGGGGAGAAGAGAAAGGTTTGAGCAAGTTACAGAAGGTGTGAGAAAGTCGCAAAATGTTATGGGAAGAAGAAATCTTTGGTTATTTTCTTTGACATAAAATCAAAATCTGATCCTCTGTTAAAGCAATGAGTTAAAGTAATCTATTATGTTCTCTTGATGTCTCTGTTGAATTCTAACTGCTTAAAAACAGCTGTAAAAAGAGCAATAGTAAAATGAAGGGATCCTATCACCAATCAATGGAATAGACCTGATCCAGTACTGGTATGGGACAAGGGCTCCTAAGGGATGGGCTTTTCCATGTAACCAACATGCCTTTCTGCAATTGCTCCCTGGGCCGTGTGGCCCTGATGCTAACATCTGTATTTACAGCAGCGGATAGAGCACGTCAGTGGCGTGCTTTACCTGAAGACTACAATAACAATCATCCTAATAGGAGAGGACACTGCCCTTGCCATGGCTGCATCAGTAGTAAGTGTTCCTGGACTGGCTTTTGGAAATAATCGTGGACTATGAAGGCTTACATGTTTAGTGACCAAAGCAATCAATCTTACTGCTACTGTGCTATCCAATATAGCCAAAGAATTGGATCAAGTTCACTCAGGAGTGCTTTTAAGCCATACAGCTAACAATTACTTGCTGTTAAAAAAATCATATAAGTTGTAAATCTGTACCTGGGGGATGTTATTTTAACATTACTAACAATGTGCCATATATAGAGTCTGTTATTGATAAACTTAAGAGTGAAATGCAACATATGTTTATTACTAACCCACTATTCATTTAAAGGGTTTCAATGGATTCATTGGTTATTAATGTTGGCTGAACTGTTACTGCTCTTCTTACTTTGTATGGGATGTATTCTGTGTGTTCTGCATTTTATGCTGACTTCCCTATAGTATGAATGGACTGAGATTCATCATTTAAAACTTCGTACCAAGCCTCCTTTGTAATCAAAATAATTAATATTTGGCTGTATGTTTCATCTCTCACCTAATGTTGGGCTGGAATGGTACTCAAAGACGGGTAAGACGCTCAGCATCCTGTACCAACCTAAGACAGGGCTCTAGGCCAAGCTGCCAGAGTTACCGATGACGGGTAAGGACAGAGATGACTGAGGGCAACCTAAGACAGAGGCCATTCTCAATTTAATAAAAAAAGGGGGAAATGTAGGGACCCATGGCTGGCCATGGGCCCACATGCTAAGGCCTGGCTTGCTGATCATTGGCATTAGTCCTCACGCAACACTATCAAGCCCTGGCCACCAGTGACCGTATTAAAACCCCTCATTAACGGCACACAATTTTAAGATTAAAATTAGTTCAAAGAGAAAATGGGGGAATGAAAGGAGCCAAGAGCCACCATAAAAAAAAATGGGGCTCCTGAGACAAACCGTTCCAGAGACGGCCTTGGGAAATGGGGAGTAAACCGGTTCACAGAGAAAGCAGTCAGCTACTGACCAGAGATACGCAGAACACCTGCCTTGTAGATAAGCCCCTTCCCTACGCTTGCTCAAGGTTAACTAAAAAAGCTACAAGGCACATAGCAACCTATTCCTCTCTCCTAGAAACCCCCTCCCCTAATGTATCCCTTTGACCTAGTACTTTTCCACCGACATTACCACTTTAGACTGCCATACAAGGCCCGCTACTGAAAATTATCCAATGAACTTACGCCAGCCTATAATATGTTAATTTTGTGGTTTTGCCCTTTAAAAGCTGTGTGAGATAGCTGCTCGGGGCTCCTCTCACTTGCTTGCTGCTTGCAGCAGTAGGGGGCCCATTTGTACAAATGAAATAAAATTACCTCCTGTTCTATTGCATCGTCTGGTCCGGAGTCTGTGTTTCTGGGGTCGTCACAAGAGGACACCGCTTTTGGGGTCCTACAGTACATTTCTAACTCCACTATTTGGGGCAAGTCTGATTGAGCATGTCCCAAATTGTACATCTCCTCCCTCTCTTACTCCCAGTCATATTTAACAGGGATCACTTTTCAGTTAAAATTTAAACACTTAAGAATAATAGTGTGTTAATTACACAGTTCAACCAATAGTACTAGAAGAAAACAAAAAAATACTAAAATAGATAAAGTATTACATTGTACATCAACAGTCAGGACAAGAGCTGATCAAGTCACTGTTTCTCATAGTGTCCATTTCACCTCACCAGGTTTCCCCTTTGGTGCTCAGTTAGTTGTCGCCGATCAGGGAGAACATATGATATTTGTCCCTTTGGGACTGGCTTATTTCACTCAGTATAATGTTTTCCGGATTCCTCCATCTTGTTGCAAATGACCAGATTTCATTGTTTTTGACTGCTGTATAGTATTCTATAGAGTACATGTCCCATAATTTCTTTATCCAGTCTACTGTTGATGGGCATTTGGGTTGGTTCCAGGTCTTAGCTATTGTGAATTGAGCTGCAATAAACATTAAGGTGCAACAGCTTTTTTGTTTGCCAATTTAATTTCCCTTGGGTAAATTCCTAGGAGTGGGATGGCTGGGTTGTATGGTAGGGTTATATTCAGGTTTCTGAGGAATCTCCAGACTGACTTCCATAGTGGCTTGACCAGTTTGCATACCCACCAACAGTGGGTTAGTGTCCCTTTTTCCCCACATCCTCGCCAGCATCTATTGTTGGTAGATTTCTGAATGTGAGCCATTCTAACCGGGTATTCCATCTGTTTTCTATAAGGTTACCCTGTAAGTTTGTTTTCCCTTGTTGCTCTTAAATTTAAAGGCTGTAACTGGAATTTTAAAAATCATTCCTGATAATACAGATCAATGTCATTTTCATATTTTGAAAATATGCTCTGCAAGCCTGATGGTCTATGGTTCACTTTAACTTGAAGATTTGCATTTGCTCTTTGTTTTTCACTCCAGACCAGAGCAGTTGGGCTTTATCAGGCCTTTTTGCCGGTTGAGCTTTAATCTGCTTTGACAGGTAGTTCTGGATCAGTTACATTTGTTTCACTGTTGTATTCCAAGTTGATAACTCCACCATATTTGACATTTCTAAATTTAACAAGGAGAGGCTATAAGCTTAAAATCTGCCATGATTAAGTATTTACACTAGACCTAGGCAAAACCACTGAGAGCATTTACTTCTTTTCTACCACATGCATACATGCTTTAATCACTACTGCCTGAACACTCCTATTGGTATAATTCAGTTCATATCTTTAGCTTGTAGCTAAGGATGTCACATATAAGAAGGGATCAAACCTGGGAGTTGACACTAATGGTTCTCCTTCCTCTGTAATGCCAATAAGGAAAACAAAGAAGTTTGAAGCAACTTAAATTTAGGTGCACTCTGCATAGGTTTGCTAGTAATGTAATAATTGCTTTCCCTGCTTTCCATTTGTACACCTCTAACGATCTTATTGGGAAAGATTGCAAAGCTCTTGAGAATATAGGCATCCCTTGTTTTTGTTTAGTTTAAGTTCAGTGTAGAAAAACTTGTAAACTTCTCTGAAATAACATTTCATAACATAATTTAGAATTTATAGCCAAGGATCCTCAAAACTTAAATGAAAGTTTCATCTTAGGATGGTGCCTGATACATCTAATAAGAGAGTCTCATCAGAGAGAAATGTCTCAGCACAGTTTGAATGTTTTTGGATGTTCAGGGAATATGTTATTAAACTTAAAGAACAAATTGATCACACCAAAGGAGAGAACTGTTCATTATGTAGCACAGGATGTCATTACTTGAATGTTCTCAGGGAGGCAGCATGTTAGAAGGCCTAGTTCTAGACCTGGCTCCATCATTTACCAACTGTATGACCTTAATTCACCTCTGAGCCTTGTTCTCTTCACTAGTAATAGGAAATTAACACCTACCCTGCCCATCTCACAGGGATGATGTGAGGGTGCAACTGGTGTACATGAAAGTTCTTTCAAAGCTGTAAAATGCTATATACCTATAAGGAATTATTATTATTGTTCCAAGGTTAATAATAAAAATTTGAGCAAATAAAAAAATGTAAATAATCAATATGGCCTCTCTCCACTGGCTGCAGCTCCAGTTGCGGGGAGGGGAAAGACACTGAGGCATGTTCAACCTCTCTGCCCATCCCCCAGAATCTCTTTCTTCCCACTTAAAGCACTGAGCACTGTTCACTAAATTTCCCCACTCATCCATGTCTGCTTCTCGGTGGGTTTGCACCCTCTCACCTGGTTCACTGAGGGCGTGGCAGCTGTCTCTTTGGGTCTCTGCCATTCCTTTTCTTCACTTCAGGCACCTCTCCATTTTCCCTGGCGTGGATTTGGGCACTCTCTGGTGAACTCCCAGGTCACTCTGCGTTAACTTTCTGTGATTGCACTGCCTGCTTATATCTCTTCTACTCATTAATTATCCATTTTCCCTGTACAACTCAGAATATCCCGCTGCTATACAGCCATCTTTCCTGAATCTGTTTCTAAGATCTATATTCTATTTCACCAGTCTTTGTGCCTGTTTTTATGACAATGCTAAGCTGTTTTAATTATAATAGTTTTGTGATATATTTCAAAGTCAGGTAGTATGATTTTTTTGTTCCTTTACCTCAAGTTTGCTTTGGCTATTCAGTGTCTTTTGCAATTCATGTGAACTTCAGGACCATTTTTTCTACTTTTGTTAAGAATATCTGTGGGGCTCCATGGGATGCACAGCCATGGAGCCCCCACGTCAAGGTCGGTCTGATAGCTGTTGCTGTGTCTTTATCACAAGGTGAATGTTGCCAGTTTCGGTTAGGGCAATGCTTTCCCACGGTCGGGACTTTCCAGAGGAGTTGAGAATGTTGTAAACAACAAGATGGCACTGAGGACCGCGCGGTGAGCCTGCCTGCTGCGTGACACCTCATCTGATTGGCCCGAGGACGCGTGCACACTGCGTGAACAGACAGCGGATTGGAGTGTTCCGTGCATGGACTTGAGCCTGCTTGCAATTGGCCAGATTTTGTATATAAGCTGTGTGCTGAGGAAGGAGGGGGCTTTTCTGTCCACTCTTCTCCCTTCATTCTTTCTCTGTCACTGTCACTTTTAATTTTTCTCATTAAAAGTCTACTGAAGACCGATAAGCTGCGAACAGTGTCGTTCCTTTGCAGGCAAGGGAGCGGCAAATATCATTAGTATTTTGATAAGGATTGCATTCAATATGTAGATCACTTAGGGTAATATGGACAATCTAAATACTGATTCTTCTGATATGTGATCATAGGATATCTTTCCATTTCTTTGTGTTGTATTCAGTTTCTTACATCAAAGTTTTACAGTTATCAATGTAGAGCTTTCACCTCTTTGATATGTGTATCATATTTTTGCAGTTATTAGAAATAGGACTGTCATTCTTATTTCCCTTTCAGATAATTCACTATTGTTATATAGCATTGCTGCTGATTGTAAGTTGGTTTTGTATAACTACTGGATTAATTTATTATTTGTAATAATTTTTTGGTGGAGTCTTTGAAATTTTATATAAATCAGATCATGTCATTCGCAAACAGTGACAATTTGACTTTGTCTTTTCCAGTTTAGATGCCCTTTCTTCCTTGCACTTGCTGCCCTGTTGCATTGACTAGGACTTCTGGTATTATACTGAATAAAACTAGTAAAACTGGGCATCTTTTTTTTCTTTTCAACAGTTCTGACAAAGCCTTCAGCTTTTTCCCATTCCATATGATGGTAGTTGTTAGCTTGCTTTATAAGGTATTTATTATGTTAACGCATGTTCCTTCTACATTAGAGATTTTATCCCAAATGGATGTTGAATGTTTTTTTCAAATGCTTTTTCTGTATTTATTGATATATGTAGTATGTCATATTTACTGACTCACATATGTTGTATCATGTTGGGATATATCTCAATCATGATGAATAATATTTTTAATACGCTGTTAGATCAATCTGCTACTATTTTGTTGAGGATTATTGTACCTATATTCATCAGAGATGTAGGCGTATATGTTTCTTTTTTGGGGGTGTGTGTGTGTGTCCTTAACTACTTTTGGTCTCAAGGTAGAATGAGTTTTAAACATTGCCCTCTTCTTTGTTTTTTAAATCAATTTAAGAAAATTTGGTATTAGTTCTTCCTTTTAAAAGTTTTATTTAAGGTTTATATTCACATTTCTGAGATCTCCATACTGTCTTCCACATTGGTTGCAACAGTTTACATTCCCACTAAATGTGGACCAAGGTACCTTTTTCCCCAGATCCTTGACAACATTTATGTTTGTTGATTTCTGTTTGAGAGCCATTCTAATTGGGGTGAGATGGAACCTTATTGTGGTTTTGATTTGTATCTTCCTGATGACTACTAATCCTGAGAATTTTTTCAAGTGTCCATTGGCCATATAAATTTCCTCTCTTGAAAAATGCCTGTTCATCCTTTGCCCATTTATTAACTGGATTGTTTTGTTGTTGTTAAGTGTCTTAAGCTCTTTATAGACACTGGATATTAATCCTTTATCAGTTGTACGGTTTGCAAACATTTTCTCCCATTCTGTCAGTTGCCTCTTCACTTTGCTGAATGTTTCTTTTTCAGTGCAAAGGATTCTCAATTTGATGTAGTTTCATTGGTCAAGTTTGGCTTTGGTTGCTTGTGCCACTGGGTTTTTTTCCAAGAATGCTTTGCCTATGCTCATGTCTTGCAGAATTTCCCCAGTGTTCTCCAGTAATTTGATGGTATTGGGTCATAGATTTAGTTCCTTGATCCATTTTGAATGGGTTGCTATGTAAAGTGTAAGGTAGTGATCTTGTTTCATACTTCTGCATGTGGAGACCGATTTTTCCCAGCACCATTTGTTGAAGAGACTGTCCTTGCTCCAGGGATTGATTTTAGCTCCTTTGTCAAAGATAAGTTGGTTACAGATGCATGGATTGATTTCTGTAGTTTCTATTCTGTTCCATTGGTCTACGTGTGTGTGTGTGCGTGTGCGTGCATGTGCGTGTATTGCTAATATCAGGCTGTTTTGATTCTAACTGCTCTGTGGTATGTCTTGAAATCTGGTATTGTGATGCCTCCAGCTTTGTTTTTGTTTATAAGATTGCATTAGCTATTTGGGCTTTCTTGTGTTTCCATATAAATTTTAGTTTAGTTTTTTTGACAGGCAGAGCGGACAGTGAGAGAGAGAGATAGAAAGGTCTTCCTTTTTGCCGTTGGTTCACCCTCCAATGGCCGCCATGGCTGGCGCACCGTGCTGATCCGATGGCAGGAGCCAGGTACTTCTCCTGGTCTCCCATGGGGTGCAGGGCCCAAGTACTTGGGCCATCCTCCACTGCACTCCTGGGCCACAGCAGAGAGCTGACCTGGAAGAGGAACAACTGGGACAGAATCCGGCGCCCCAACCGGGACTAGAACCCGGTATGCCGGCACCGCAAGGCGGAGGATTAGCCTAGTGAGCCGCAGCGCCAGCTAGCATTTTTTTCTAGATCTGAGAATGTCCTTGGTATTTTGATTGGTATTGAATTGAATCTGTAAATTGCTTTGGGTAATATGGACATGTTGATAATAATTCTTCCAATCCATGAATACAGAAGAGTGTTCCATATTTTTGTGTCTTCTTTAATTTTATTCATTAATGTTTTGTAATTCTCACCGTAGAGCTCTTTGAAATCCTTGGTTAATTTATTCCAAAGTACTTAATTTTTTGTTGCTCTGTGAATGGGACTGATCTCAGAAATTCTTTCTCAGCCATGGCATTGTCTGTGTATACAAAGACTATTGATATTTTTTGGTTCTTTTTATATCCTGAAACTTTATCAAACTCTTTTATGAGTTCCAACAATCTATTAGTAGAGTCTTTTGTATCTCCTGTATATAGAATCAGGTCATCTGCAAATAGGGATAATTTGGCTTCCTACTTTCTGATTGTATCCCTTTCATTTCTTTTTCTTGCCTAATGGATTTGGCTTAAACTTCCATGACTGTAATGAATTGCAGTGGTGAAAGTGGTATTCTTGTTTGGTTTCAGATCCTAGTGGGAATGCTTCCAACTTTTCTCCACTCAGTAAGATGCTGACTGTATATTTGTTATAAATTACTTTGTATTGAGGAATGTTGCTTCTATACTCAGTTTGCTTAAGGTTTTTATCATGAAATGACATTGCATGTGATCAAATGCTTTCTCTGCATTGATTGAAATAATCATATGGTTTTTGTTCTTCATTATGTTAATGTAATGTATCAAATTTATTGATTTGCAAATACTGACTCATTCCTTAATTCCAGGGATAAATCTCACTTGGTGCAGGTGAATGATCTTTCTGATATGTTGTGGATTTGATTAGCTAGTATTTTGCTGAGGATTTTTGCATCTGTGTTCATCAAGAATGTTGGAGTATAATTCTTTGTCTGTTGTGTCTTTTTCAGGTTTAGGAATTAAGGTACTGGCTTCAAAGAAGGAGTATGGGAGGATTCCCTCCCTCTAATGATTTATTTTTTTTTTGCTTGAAAGTCATAGTTAAATGGGGGGGCGGAGGGAGGGAGGGGTATCTTCCATCCACTGGTTCACTGCCCAGATGGCCACAATGGCCAGAGCTGCACCAATCCAAATCCAGGAGCCAGGAGAATCCTCTAGGTTTCCCACATGGATGCAGGGATCCAAGGACTTGGGCCATCTTCTAATTGCTTTCCCAAACCATAGCAGAGAGCTGGATCAGAAGTGGAGCAGCCGGGTCCTGAACTGGCAACCATATGGGATGCTGGCACCACAGGCGGCTTTACCCCCTATGCCACAGCACCAACCCTTTCTTTTTTTTTTTTTTAAAGATTTATTATCCCTGACTTTCAACTGTTTGAATAGCTTGAGAGGAATTGTAATTAGCTTGTCTTTAAATGTTTGGTAGAATTTGGCAGTGAAGCTATCAAGTGTTGGGCTTTTCTTTGTTAGGAGGGTCTATATTACTGATTCAGGCTTTATCTTGGTATTGGTTTGTTTAGGTTTTCTATGTCTTCATGACTCAATTTTGATAGATAAATTCCTGGACATATACAATCTATTTCGTCTGTGTTTTCCAATTTGTTGGCATACAGCTCTTCATAGTAATTCCTGATGATTGTTTTTATTTCAGTGGTATCTGTTGTTCTATTTCCTCTTTCATCTCTGATTTTATTGATTTGAGTCTTCTTATTTTATGGTTAGTTGTGCCAATGGTGTATCACTCTGTTTGGTTTTTCAAAAAACCAGCTCTTAATTTCACTGATCTTTTTTTTAAAGATTCTATATATTTTTTGAGGTACAGTTATAGACAGGAGAGACAGGTCTTCCATCCACTGTTTCACTCACAGATGGCCACAATGGCTATGCCTGATCTGATCTGAAGCCAGCAACCATGAACTTTTTCTGGGATGCTCAAATTGGTGAAGGAGCCGAAGAACTTGGGCCATTTTCCAATGCTTTCCCAGGCCATAAGCAGAGAGCTGGATTCCAAGAGCAGCTGAGAAACAAACCAGTGCCCATATGGGATTCTGGCACCAGAGGCAGAGGCTTATCCTCCTACACCACAACACAGGCCCTTTCACTGACCTTCTTTGTTGTTGTTGTTGTTGTTTGTTTTGTTTATTACACTCCTCATACTCATTCTGAGTTTGGTTTATCATCGTTTTCTAGGGCCTTAAGATGCACTGATAGCTCATTTATCTGGTGCCTTTACAATTTCTTTATGTAGACACCAATTGCTGTAAACTTTCCTCTTAACACTGCTTTTGCTGTATCCCATAAGTTTTATATGTTGTATTGTTGTCTACATTCGTTTCCAGAAATGTTTTTATTTCTCTTCTGATTTCTTTTATGACCCACTGTTCATTCAGGAGCATGTTGTTTTCACTCTCCATATGTTTGCATCTGTTCTAGAGATTCTTGTTGATTTCCATCTTTATTTCATTGTGGTCAGAGAAGATGCATAGTATGATTCGATTTTTATTTAATTTGCTGAGCCTTGCTTTATGGCCTAGCATGTGGTCTCTCCAAGAGAAAGTTCCATGCACTGGTGAGAAGAATGTGTCTTCTGCAACTGTGGATGAAGAGTTCTGTAGATAGCAGTTAGGTCCATTTGGTCCACAGTGTTGATTAGTTCTGTTGTTTCTTTGTTGATTTTCTATACGGTTGATCTTTCCATTGATGAAAGTGGGGTGTTGAAGTCCTGCATTACTACTGTATTGGAGTCTATGTCTCCCTTTGGATCCATTCACATTTCTTTTTTAAATAGGTGCTGTCTCTATTTCTCCCTTCCTGTCTCTCTAACTCTGCATTTCAAATGAATAAAATATTTTTTAAAACATTTCTGGTGTAATTCAGTAGTGAGGCTATCTAGTCTGGGTTCTTCTTTGATGGGAGACTTTTTGCTGCTGATTCTTCATTATTAGCCTGTCCAGGAATTCTATTTCTTCATGATTCAGTTTTGGTAATGTGTTCACAGCAATCTATCTATCTCTTCTTGGTTATCAAATTTGTTGGCATCTAGTTGTTCACAGTAATCTCTAATGATCTTTTGTGTTTCTGTGATGTCGGTAGTAATCTCTCCCTTTTCATCCTGATTTTATTTGAGTCATCTTCCTCTTTTTATTAGTCTAAGGGTTTGTCAGTTTTATTTTTCCTAAGAACCAGCTCTTTTGATTTGCTCATCTTTTGTAATTTTTTTTCTAGTTTCTACTTATTTCTGTTCTGGTATTCAATTTTTTTTCTACTAGTTTGGTTTTTTCTTCTGTTGGTTTGTTCTTATTTTTCTAGGTTGTTTACATGCAAGTGATGGGTTGTTTATTTGAGATTTTTCTGTTTTACTGATATAGGCCCGATTGCCTGAAAATTCTGTCTTGGTACTGCTTTTACTGTATCTCACAGGTTTTGGTATGTTGTGTTTCCATAATCAGTTGTTTTAATAATTTTTAAAATTTCTTAACTTTCATGATCCATTGGTTGTTCAGGAAAGCAATGTTTAATTTCCAAAGTGTTTCTTATCATTTATATCTAGTTTGTTTTTGTGGTTAGAAAAAATACTGATTTTTTTTCATTTGGTAATTATCATATGATCTGTCTTGGAGAATATTCCATGTGTGGTAAAAAGAATGCATGACCTGAAGCTACTTGCTTGAATGTTTTACAGATCTCTGTTAGATCCATTTCATCTAGAGTATAATTTAACAATGATGACTTTTTCTCTGTATGATCTGTCTATTATTGAAGGTGGGGTGTTAACATTCTCTACTTTTACTGTATTGTGATACTTTTCTTTAGGTCTGCTTGTATTTGGGTACACCAATACTGGAGTATAAATACACATGTTTACAAATGATATTTCTTCTTGCTGAATTGACCTCTTTTGTGGTATGACCTTCCTTTTCTGTTCATACTGCTTTTGATTTAAAAACTGTTTTATCTGAAAATAAGTATGGGTGCTCCTTCTTGTCTTTGGGTTCCATTTACATGGAAATTCATGTTCCATCCTTTCACTTTCAGTCTATGCATGCCCTAAGAGGTGAAATGAGTTTATTGTATGCAGCAGATAGTCTTTTTTAAAAAAACCTATTCAGTCATTGTTTGTCTTTTAATTAGAGAATTGAATTCACTTATACTTTAGGTAATTATTGATAGGTAAGGTCTTAGTACTACCATTGTGATAACTATTTCCCAGTTCTATTATAGTTCCTTTCTTTCTGCTTCTCTTATAATCTTCCGTTGTGGTTATCATGAGGCAAATAAAGAACTTTTGCTTATAACAAACTATTTTGAAATACAAGCTTAACACTGATCATAACATAGGGAAAAACAGATATAAAATACCACACATGCACTCCATTCATCCCTACATTATGAATTTGTGATGTTCTACTTTACATCTTTCTATAATGCCTATCTCAACATATTAATGTTATAACTGTTCTTCTTTAAAAAAAAAAACAATCATAGTTTATCTTTTTTTTTGAAAGAGTTACATACAGATAAGGGTAGGAGCAGTGCTGTTTCACCCCTCAAGTGGCTTAATGGCCAGGGTTTGGCCAGGCCAACCAGGAGCCAGGAAATCTTCATGTCTCCCATGTGGGTACAGGAGCCCAAGGACTTGGGCTATCTTCCACTGCTTTCCCAGGCATGTTGGCAGGCAGCTGGATCAGAAGTCGAGCAGCTAGAACTCAAACTGGTGCCCATATGTGATGCCAGCTCTGCAGTGCCAGTCCCAACTGTTCTGATTTTTAGTCTTAATACTAAAGAGATATAAATAATGTACATGCTACATTTAAAATATCAGAGCCTTCTGAATTTGTATAGCCAATTCTTGCAGTGAGTTTTCCTTTCCTTCCCTTCCCCAATCCCACTTTGCACTTTCCTCCCCTCCCAATCCCTTCCAAGATTTATTTATCTGAAAGGGGAAAAAGGAACACGAACCCACTCTTGGTGGGAATGCAAACTGGTCAAGCCACTATGGAAGTCAGTCTGGAGATTCCTCAGAAACCTGAAGATAACCCTACCATACAACCCAGCCATCCCACTCCTAGGAATTTACCCAAGGGAAATTAAATTGGCAAACAAAAAAGCTGTTGCACCTTAATGTTTATTGCAGCTCAATTCACAATAGCTAAGACCTGGAACCAACCCAAATGCCCATCAATGGTAGACTGGATAAAGAAATTATGGGACATGTACTCTATAGAATACTATACAGCAGTCAAAAACAATGAAATCTGGTCATTTGCAACAAGATGGAGGAATCCGGAAAACATTATACTGAGTGAATTAAGCCAGTCCCAAAGGGACAAATATCATATGTTCTCCCTGATCGGCGACAACTAACTGAGCACCAAAGGGGAAACCTGGTGAGGTGAAATGGACACTATGAGAAACAGTGACTTGATCAGCTCTTGTCCTGACTGTTGATGTACAATGTAATACTTTATCCATTTTAGTATTTTTTTGGTTTTGTTCTAGTACTATTGGTTGAACTGTGTAATTAACACACAATTATTCTTAGGTGTTGAAATTTAACTGAAAAGTGATCCCTGTTAAAAATAAGAGTGGGAATAAGAGAGGGAGGAGATGTACAATTTGGGACATGCTCAAGCTGACTTGCCCCAAATGATGGAGTTAAAATGTGCCAGGGGATTCCAATATAATCCCATCAAGGTGGCATGTACCAATGCCATCTCACTAGTCCAAGTGATCAATTTCATTTCACAATTGATCACACTGATAGGTCTAAGAGTCAAAGGGATCACAAAAACAAGACCAGTGTCTGCTTCCACTTTCACTATGGCCTTGTCTAAATAAGATCAGAGTTGGCAAACTCAAAAGGCTTCCATAGCCTTGGCAGCTCATGACAAGAGCCTAGGGTGATTACTGACACCATAAACAAGAGTGCAATTGTTAAATCATCAACAGGAATGACTGTGCACTTACTCCCCATGTAGGATCTCTGTCCTTAATGTGTTGTACAATGTGAATTAATGCTATAATTAGTACGCAAACAGTACTTTACACTTTATGTTCTGTGTGGGTGCAAACTGTTGAAATCTTTACTTAGTATATACTAATTTGAACTTCTGTAAATAAAGATAATTGAAAAATGAATCTTGATGTGAATGGAATGGGAGAGGGAGCGAGAGTTGGGAGGGTTGCAGGTGGGAGGGAAGTTATGTTGGGAAAAACCCACTGTAATCCAAAAGCTGTGCTTTGGAATTTTATATTTATTAAATAAAAGTTAAATAAAAAGCCAATTGATCATAACAGAAGTGCTAAGAGAGGTTCCAAGATGGCAGAATAGGGAGGGAGCTCACTGATAGTCCAGGAAAAGATAATTTAATAAAAGTGGTGATAGTGTAGTCTTAGCAAAGAGTTAGAGAAAAAATGGCAGAGGAAACTCTTCTGGAATTAGAGGGACACAGTGGATCTATGTGGAGGGCATGGGCACCCACTGCTCGGGACCCCAGCTGCCTAACCTATGCACCAACACTGGAAAGAGAGGTGAGGTGAAACCTCTCAGTAGCCCAAGACACTGGCAGAAAAGCAGCAAAAAGAGTCTAGAGGGAACAAGCCTTGAAGCCCTGTGGGGGAAAATAAAAGGGACGGTATGGACACGATTCTCTCTCTCCACTCACCTTAGAGGTGTGCAAGCCAATAGAGCAGTTGCCATTTTGGATATAAGTAACAGCTGCGCCAGCTTGGGGCTGTGCCTGCCCTCAGCCAAACATGAAAACCTGACTCTGGTGGGGAGTAATAAGAGAGGACTAAGACCTAGTGAATGTGTGGAGCTTATCAACCAGGACTGTGAAAGAAAAACTGAGGGTGTGTGGGAGAACTCACAATGTGGCTAGGACGTGAGTACTCTCGGTGGGAGACGCCACAAGTTCAGGCAGCCCTGGATACCCGGTGAGAGACACTGCAGGGAATCTGAGCTTACACTGAGGATGGCACAGATCCTTTGTCTGGTCCTTGGGACAGAGCAAAAAAATTATATCCACTGGGCTGGTCGCCATTGAGGAGAATAGCTCAGCTGAGCAGAATTACTTCCCTTCTGATTAAAAAAAGAGAGAGAAAAAAGAGAGAAGATTTACCATGCCAAACCTGGTGTGTCCCCTTAGGCACGACCCTTAACCCTAAAGAACTGAGCAGAGCTCTCTGACCACACCCACCACAAGCCTCTAGAGATTCACCAAAAGCAGACAGTCCACTTAATCTAGGGTCATAGTATAAAAAGAAAAGCTGCCACAGCAAGAAAAAAAAAAAAAGAAACCCAAGAATATCTCCACAATGCTAAACAGCAAAGGCAAAAGACAAGGAAACAAGAACAAGGAAGACAAATTGACACTCCCAAAAGGACGTGATACTCCAATACAAGATAATGATAGAAGAAATGCAAGAAATGGAACTCAAAAAATTTATAAGAATATTTAGAAGTAATCAAAAACAAATGCATGAACTACTGAAATCCATGCAGGTCATGAAAGAAAATCTCTGTCATGAAAATGAAATCTTAAGGAGGAATCAAAATGAATTGAGGAATTCAGTAGAACATGAAAGTGAGATATTGAAGAGAAATCAAAATGAAATGAAGAATTCAATAGAACAAGTAAAGAGACCCTTAAAAACAATGAGGCAGAAGAGAGAATATCGGACGTAGAAGACAGAGCACAGGAAAGTATACAGTCAAACCAAAGAAAAGAAGAGGAAATTAGAAATCTAAAAAATATTGTCAGAAATCCACAGGATACTGTTAAAAAAACCAACATTCGGGTTCTAGGAGTTCCTGAAGGCATAGAGAGAGAGAGAAAGGATTAGAAGGCCTTTTTAGTGAGATATTAGCAGAAAATTTCCCAGGTTTGGAGGAGGGCAGAGACATCCTAGTACAGGAAGCTCATAGAACCCCTAATAAATATGACCAAAAGAGATCCTCACAACAACATGTTGTAATTAAACTCACCACAGTGAAACATAAAGAAAAGATTCTAAAATGTGCAAGAGAGAAATGTCAGATTACTCTCAGAGGATCTCCAATTAGACTCACAGCACACTTCTCATCAGAAACCCTACAAGCTAGGAGGGAATGGCGAAACATAGCCCAGGTACTAAGAGAGAACAACTGCCAGCCCAGAATATTATATCCTGCAAAGCTCTCATTTGTGAATGAAGGTGAAATAGAGACCTTTCACAGCAAACAGAAATTCAAAGAATTTGTCACCACTCGTCCAGTCCTACAAAAGATGCTTAAAGATGTGTTACACACAGAAACACGGTCATCAATATGAAAGAAGGTAAAGGAAGGAAATCTCTCAGTAAAAGATGGCAGGAAGATCAAAGTATATATTAGAAATATCTTTGGAAAAATGGCAGGGCAAAGTCACTACTTATCAATAGTCACATTGAACATTAATGGCCTCAACTCCCCAGTTAACAGGCAAGAAAGCTCAATCAATTAAAAAACAAAACCCATCTATTTGCTGCCTACAAGAAACACATATTTCCAACAAAGGTACATGCAGACTGAAAGTCAAAGGTTGTAAAAGATATTCCATGCCAACAGAAATGAAAAAAGAACGGGCATAGCCATCTTAATATCAGACAAAATAAACTTGAACAAAAAAACTGTTAAGAGGGGCACTATATAATGATTAAGGGATCAATTCAACAGGAAGATGTAACTATTATAAACAGATATGCACCTAATTACAGGGCACCAGTTTATTTAAAAGATATGTTAAGGGACTTAAAGGGAGACTTAGACTCCAATACAATAGTATTGGGGGACTTCAGTACTCTACTTTTAGCAATGGACAGATCAACTGCACAGAAGATCAACAAGGAAACAGCAGATTTAATCAACACTATAGACCAAATTATGGATCTAACAGGTATCTACAGAACTTTTCATCCTACACTTGCAGAATACACATTATTCTCAGCAGTACATGGAACTTACTCAAAGATTGACCACAAACAAGGCCATAAAGCAAGTCTCAGCAAATTCAAAAGAATCAAATCATACAATGCATCTTCTCAGATCACAATGGAATGAAGCTGGAAATGAACAACTCAGGAATCCCTAGAACATATGCAAACACATGGAGACTGAACAACATACTCCTGAATGAACACTGGGTCATAGAAGAAATCAAAAGAAAAATCAAAAACTTTCTGGAAGCAAATGATGATAACAAAACATATCAAAACTTATGGGATACATGGAAAGCAGTGTTAAGAGGAAAGTTTATAGCAGTAGGTGCCTACATCAACAAATTGGAAAAGCACCAAATAAATGAACTATCAGTGCATCTCAAGGATCTAGAAAAACTGCAGTAAACCTGACCCAAAACTAGTAGAATAGAAATAATTAAAATCAGAGAAGAAATCAATAGGATTGAATCCAAAATAAATTTAAAAAGATCAGCCATACGAGGAGCTGGTTTTTTGAAAAAATAAACAAAATTGACACCCCATTGGCCCAACTAACCAAAAAAGAAAAGATCCAAATCAATAAAATCAGAGATGAAAAAGGAAACATAACAGACACCACAGAAATAAAAAGAATCATCAGAAATTACTACAAGGACTTGTATGCCAGCAAACAGGGAAATCTATCAGAAATGGATAGATTCCTGGACACAAACAACCTACCTAAATTGAACCAGGAAGACATCGAAAACCTAAACAGACCCATAACTGAGACAGAAATTGAATCAGTAATAAAGGCCCTCCCAACAAAAAAAGCACACGGCCGGATGCATTCACTGCTGAATTCTACCAGACATTTAAAGAAGAACTAACTCCAATTCTTCTCATACTATTCAGAACAATTGAAAGAGAGGGAATCTTCCCAAATTCTTTCTATGAAGCCAGCATCACCTTAATTCCTAGACCTGAAAAGGATGCAGCAGAGAAAGAGAATTACAGACCAACTTCCCTGATGAACATAGATGCAAAAATCCTCAATAAAATTCTGGCCAATAGAATGCAATAACTCATCAGAAAGATCATCCCCCAGACCAAGTTGGATTTATCCCTGGTACAAAGGGATGGTTCAATGTTCACAAATCAATCAATGTGATACACCACATTAACAGACTGCAGAAGAAAAACCATATGATTATCTCAATAGATGCAGGGAAAGCATTTGGTAAAATACAACACCCTTTCATGATGAAAACACTAAGCAAATTGGATATAGAAGGAACATTCCTCAATACAATCAAAGCAATCATGGCCAGCATCCTATTGAGTTGGGAAAAGTTGGAAGCATTCCCACTGAGATCTGGTACTAGACAGGGATGCCCATTCTCACCACTGCTATTCAATATAGTTCTGGAAGTTTTAGCCAGAGCCATTAGACAAGAAAAAGTAATTAAAGGGATACAAATTGGGAAGGAAGAAGTCAAATTATCAAATTATCCCTCTTTGCAGATGATATGATTCTTTTTTTTTTTTACAGGCAGAGTTAGACAGAGACAGAAAAAAAGGTCTTCCTTCCATTGGTTCAACCCCCAAATGGCCACTATGGCCGGCATGCTGCAGCTGGCACGCTGCGCTGATCCAAAGCATGGAGCCAGTTGCTTCCTCCTGGTTTCTCACGTGGGTGCAGGGCCCAAGCACTTGGACCATCCTCCACTGCCTTCCCGGGCCACAGCAGAGAGCTGGACTGAAGAGGAGCAACTGAGACAGAATCTGGTGCCCCAACCAGGACTAGAACCCCGGGATGCCAGCGCTGCAGGCAGAGGATTAGCCAAGTGAGCCCATGGCGCTGGCCAACCATTTTCTAAATTACCTATTTAGATGAGTTCTCAGTTTATGAAACATTAATTTCACACAATTTTAATTCATGTAATATTTGAAATTTTAAATTATATTTCTCTTAATAATGATACTCACATGGTTTAGGATTCAAAAAGTACAAAATACATTCTAGTTAAAAGTTCTATTCTCAAGTCTATTCTGTAATTACAAAGTTCCTCTCAGAGGAAAGTAATGTTACCAGTTATAAGAATATGTAAATATTATATAACTGTATATGCGTATTTTATACAAAACCACTATTTTAACCATTATTCTTTCTTAGAACAATACATATGAAATACATAAAATTTAAATGTCAGTAATGTTAATTTAGAAAATAAGAGTTCTGTATAATGCCATTCATCAAGAAAGGAATCTTAAAATATTATAGATTTTCTAGATTTCCTTCTTTCACATAATGGTAATAAGATCATTACTAGCTGTTTTTTTTTTAAGATTTTATTTGAGAGGTAGAGTTACAGACAGTGAGAGGAAGAGACAGAGAGAAAGGTCTTCCTTCTCTTGGTTCACTCCCCAAATGGCCACGACTGCCAGAGCTGCGCCAACCCAAAGCCAGGAACCAGGCAGTTCTTCTTGGTCTCTCATGCGGTTGCAAGGGTCCAAGGACTTGGGCCATCTTCTACTGTTTTTCCAGGCCATAGCAGAGAGCTGAATTGGAAGGGGAGCAGCTGGGACTAGAACCGGCACCCATATGGGATGCTGGAGCCCCAGGCAGAGGATTAACTTACTGTGCCATGGTGCCAGCCCCTTGATATATTACTAGCTGTTTTTAAAAAAATATTTTAGAAGGTTATAAAGCAGTATATGTAGTCTGATCGCTCATGCCCCACTTTTTTATAAAGAGATTATTCAGTTGTATGGATATATTATAATCTGTTTAACCAGAATCCTATGGATAGATGTTTGGATTATTACCTGTTTTTATTAAAATCAGTGCTGCCAGAGAATTCTGAAAAAGATGGAATCACTATAGTGCTATAGTCTTCCAGTAACCTGTCAAAACAGAAAGAGTAATTAGCATAGTGAACCTCATGTAGACAGCATCTACAACAAAACTTAGTGACAACGTATTCTTATGAACCCCAAAATATAAAGGTATGGGGATAAATTACCAACAATTGTAATACCCACTGAAACTTTACAGGATCAAGTGGATTACATGCAGAACCTAGACTAAACCTCAGATAGTTGTCAGTAATTATACTGACTCAGTACCATTTATTAATTGGCAGTTTTTTAATTTGTTCATACAAAACACAGACTATCTACAGCTTTTGACTTGTCTTCCAATTAAAATTTTTTCTTCCTAGTTATGTTAATAAAAATTTAGATACTAGATGAAAATCCCCAAAATGAGAATATTTCTAATAATAGTTTTAAAAATCCTTAAAATGTGATAGCTATTACTAAATCATTTCGTCAAGACTTAAAATTTACCAATATGTAAGAGGGTGCTTCAAAAAATTAATGGAAAATGGGATTGATGGGCTAGTGTTATGATGCAATGGGTTAAGCTACAACTTACCACACCACCATCCCATACTGGAATGCTGGTTCAAGTCCTGGCTACTCTGTTTCCAATCCAACTTCCTGCTAATGTGCCTGAAAAGGCAGTGGATAATGGCTCAAGTACTTGAGCCTCTGCCACACATGTGGAAGACCCAGACAGAGTTCCCAGCTCCAGACTTCAGCCTGGCCTAGCCCTGGCTGTGACAGCCATTTTGGGAGTGAATCATTGGATGGAGGCTCTCTCTCTCACTCTTCATTCTGCATTTCAAATAAATAAATATACAAGCCATTTTTTAAAAAAGAAAAATAGGATTGAAGAATAAATTTTATTTAAAAAATTTTGCAATTCATGCACACTTTTTTCATAATACACATCTTTCCATGAGTTTTTTGAAGACCCATCATAGAAATAAAACTGTAATAACTAGTGTCTTGCCATTACATTTCAACCAAAGAAAACCAATACTACTGAAATATAATCCTAAGACTCTGATTTTTTTTAAACTGTTTGAAAGGTAAAAGGCAGAGTTACAAAAAGGGGGGGAGACAGATAGAAAGAGAGAATCTTCCATTTGCTAGCTCATGCCCCAAATGGTGTAAAAGGCCAAGATTGGACTAGGCTGAATCCAGGAGCCAGGCAGTTCATCTAGGTCTTCCACATGGGTGGCAGGGGTCCAAGCACTTGGGCCATCCTCCACTGCTTTCCCAGGCACATTACCAGGAAGCTGGACTGGAAGTGGAGCAGCAGGACATGAACCGGTACCCATTTGGGATGCTGGCATTGCAAATGGCAGCTTAACCCACTGTACCACAACAGATTAAATAATAAGACATAGGGGCCAGCTTTGGGGTGCAGTGGGTTATGCTGCTGCTTATGACACTGCCTTCCCATCTGGAAGTGCGGATTCAAGTCCCAGCTGCTCCATTTGCCATCCAGCCCCCTGCTAATGTGCTTGGGAAGGCAAAATATGGCTCAAGTACTTGGGTCTCTGCCACCCACGTGAGAGAATTGGATGTCATTCAAGACTCCTAACTTGTTGCAGCCAAGGGGAAGTGACGCAGAGGATGAAAGATCTCTGACTATCTCTCCTAAATTGTAAGTCTGCCTTTCAAATAAATAAACTTTTTAAAAAGAAGTAAAATGCAAACATTCAGTTACTTTTAAAACGTGTTTGTTAACATATTTTGATTTTCTCTGTTGATTTATTTACCGCAAGTTTTAATGATCTTAGTAAGAGGTCTCACTCAAATTCAAGTACAAGAGAGAACTCAACTGAGTTCAACCAAGGTTCATCCACATACAACTAACTTCTAAGAACAAAGCTTATTTTTTTAATCAAAAACCTAACCCTTCTTAAAACATTATGTTTGGGGGCTCCCTAGATGGTTTGAAAGAACAGTATGAAAAATTCTTGTAAAAGTTCCGTTCTTACTGGTTCTGTGTCCTTTTAACTTAAAAGGCTTTATAGTATAATTGCTATGTAAATATCAGAATTTTCTATATATTGTGCAATGTACACAAAGAAGCTGTCAAATGGCTTATCTTGTACTCATCAAGTTGTTTATTTTTATGCCTCTAAAAACCTGTCGTTTTTTACAAGAGCAGCTGCTACTTTGTAAATATTTTAATGGCTTCTGTTAAGTAGAGCTCTCAGTTTAACAAATAATATTATAAAAGATTTTCATTCTTCCATGTGATTGCACATCTTGAATTGTGTTTTACCCTGAAAATCCTCTGGAGATTTTAGGTTGGAAAGAATACCTCCTTTGAAGGGACAAGGCTAACAAAAGAATAGATATATTTAAAGAATAATTTATATTATCACCAAAGAAGTAATGCCATTTATTTCAGAAGACCCATGTATAATAGCAGTAAGTTCCCTTAGTGTATTTCTCTCTTAACTCAGGTGTTTTGTTGAAATAGAACAAAATTGGCTTTGTGCCAGCCATCTCAAGTATGAATCCTGACATTTTTTGCCACTTAATAGATATTGGTTCAGTGCAAGGCAATTAATCTCTTTGACCCTCGGTTTCTATATCTGCAAATTGGGTAATGATACCTACTTTATATGGTCATTATGAAAAGTAGAGATTCTATATGTATAAATAGTGTAACTCAATATATAAATAGTGTATTGAGTTACACAATTTATATAGAATTATTATTCTATCTTACCTACCTAACAAGTATGACTATCTTAATCATTCTTTAGTGTTTGTCCTTTTAATTGTATTCACCAAGTGTATCTCTTCTTTGTTGACTACTTCATCAAATTCAAAGTGAGAAATAGTTCAGTGATCAACTAAAGTACCACTTATGTTAAACAGATATGAAAATACAAGCTCGGAGAGATTAAATGACTTCTCCAAGGTCACAAATAGTTAAAAAACAAACAATAGAGACCCCCCCCCCAAAAAAAAAGATCTATAGACCAATGAAATAGAACAAAATTGAGAACACAAACTCTTAAATATATGGTCAAATAATTTTAAATAAGTATATCAAGACCATTTGGTGGAAAAAGAATGACTATGTCTTCAACAGGCGGTACTGAGAAACCTGGATAGCCACATGCAACAGAATAAGCTGGACCTTTATCTTATACCAAATACAAACCTAAAAGTATGATACTCTTAGGACAAAGATTTCATGATATTGGACATGGCAGTGACTTCTTGGATATGGTACCAAAAGCAAATGTGGAAAAATGGTACTAGAGATGGGATGGTATCAAATTTTAAAACTGCATCAAAGGACACAATAAAGTATCAAAGTATAAAAACAATCTGTGGAATGGAAGAAAATATTTATAAATCATGAGGGCAGTCAATGTGCCTGCGACCAGCATGTTATGACTTGCTCTACCTCAAGTTTGCCCAGTCCCTGGGACAGGGAATTCAGCCCAGCCCTGCGTGCATCCTTGCCCTCCAAGTCAGCGTCCTGCAAATGACTGCAAGTCAACTGTCATTTTGGATGCTGGAAGGGAGGATTCCTCTGAGAACTGTTACAGTTTCCCCTCTTACCAACCTTGGCTCCATTCTAAGACCTCAATGGATGCCTAGAACCAGCACAGTACCAAACCCTGTTTATGCTGTGTTTTTTTCCAGTACATCCATACCTCAATGAAGTTTAACCTGTAAATTAGGCATAATCATTAGGTACTGTAATGAAAGTTATTTGAGCATAATCTCTCTTTGAAGGGTCAAGCCCAATACTCATATTTTTGGCCACAGTTGCCAGCAGTTAAGTGAAACTGAGGATAAGAGGCATCTCTTGTATATTTATAAAGTGCTAAAAATCATGCCATATGCATATGCTCTACTAGGTAAAATTACATGGGATCAAGTTCTAAAACATCCCATTAAATAAGTCTTTTCTGATAAAAAATTACAAATCATGTATCTGATAAAGGATTAAGTATCTAGACTATATAAACAACTCTTACTCTCAACAAAAAAGTGAAAATGAAAAAAGGATGTGAATTGACATTTAGAGAGAGAGAGAGAGAGAGAGAGGGAGGGAGAGAGAGTGAGTCATCAAGGGGCATGGTGGTTGGCACAGCACTTAAGACACTGATTGGAACACTCACAGCCCATTCTGGAATGTCTCAGAGTCCCAGGATTTGAATTCCAGTTTCACTTCCAATTCCATGTTCTTCCTCATGTGCACCTTGGGAAGCAGCAAGTGATGGCCCAGTAATTTGTGTCCCTGCTACCCACATGGGAAACCCACCAAACTGGGCTTTGGTCAGGCCCACCCCTGCTTATTACAGGCACTTGGGGAGGGAATCAGAGTATGAAAGAGCTCCATCTCCGTCCATCTGCCTTTCAAATAAATTAAAATAAAACAAAGGGTCAACAAGCAGAAGATGCTAAACATCACTAAGCATTAGAGAAATGAAAATCAAAACCACAATGAAACATTATTTCACACCCATTAGGATGAATGGTTCCCCCCCCCCAAAAAATAGCAAGTGTTGATGAAGATATGGGGAAATTAGAATCTCTGTGCACTGTTACCTCAAACAAAAATAGATCTATAGTAGGATATGGTGATCCTACTTCTGAGTATATATCCAAAATAACTGAAAGCAGGTTCTCAAAAAGATATTTGCATGCCCAGGTTCATAACAATCATTCTCAATAGTAAGGAGGTAGAAGTATCAACAATCTCCATAAATGGATGAACAAGTAAAATGTGCTATGTGTGTGTGTATACACATGCACATACACACACACAATGAGTATACTGATATTCAGCCTTAAAAAGGAAGAAATCCTGTCATGTACTACACCATGGATAAACCTTGAGTACATAATGCTAAGTGAAATAAGCCAATCAGAAAAACACAAATACTGAGGGCTGGCATTGTGGCACAGTGGGTTAAGCCACTTACTAGAGTGCTGGTTCAAGACCTGGCTGCTCCACTTCTGAACCAGCTCCCCGCTAATGCTCCTGGGGAGATAGTGGAAGATGGCCCAACTGCTTAGGCCCCTGACACGCATGTGGGGGAGACCAGGATGGAGTTCCTCATTCTTGGCTTTGCTCTGGTTCATCCGTGGCTGTTATGGCCATTTGAGTAGTGAACCAGTGGATCAAAGATAGATTCTCATATTCTCTCTCTCTCTCTCAATCAACCTTTCAAATAAATAAATTTTTAAAAATACAAATACTGTATAATGTCACTCACATGAGTATCTAAAATCATCATATTCATAAAAACAATAAAATGGTGGTTATCAGAGGCTACAGAGAGGAAAGGGGAAATTGATGTTTAACAGGTATAATTTCAGTTTTTGAAGATGAAAAAGCTCTAGAGACACAGTATATAATACTGCAAATACACTTAGCACTACTGAAATGTATATTTTGAAAGTTATAAAAATTAAATGTTTTCTCTGCAATTACACACATGCACATACACATATACAGTAGCCCTAAGAATTTTTTGAATTTTTAATAAGGTTTGTTTGTCATAACAAAAACATTGTTCATGGGCTTGTGCTGTGGTGTAGCAAGTAAAGCTGCCCCCTGCAGTGCCAGCATCCCATGTGGGCACCAGTTCAAGTCCTGGTTGCTCCACTTCCAATTCAGCTCCCTGTGATGGCCTAAGAAAGCAGTAGAAGATTGTCCAGGTGCTTGAACTCCTGCACCCGTGTGAGAGACCCAGAAGAAGCTCCCAGCTCCTGGCTTCCAACTGGCCCAGCTCCAGCAGTTGCGACCATTTGGGGAGTGAACAAATGGATGGAAGACCTTTCTCTCTGTCTCTTCCTCTCTGTCTGTAACTGTGCCTCTCAAAAAACAAATCTTTAAAAAAATATTTTTTCAGTTATGTCTCATAATTTTTTTAAACAATGTCCTGTCAAAGTCACCATTATTTCTCTAATACTGTTATACATTTGAATGAAGTAGAAGTATATTTCTCTATTCTATACACTTTAAATGCTAACTGAAAGAAAATATTGGATATTTTTACTTTTTCAAATTGTGTTCTGTATTTGATAGAGTAAAATAATCCACTTCTTACAGCATCTCAAGATAATAAAATATTCCAGTAATCGGCTAATAAAAAATATCTGAATAAGGCTCTGGCAAAAAATACTATAAATAAGAAAGATGGGATTTAAAATTTGAATGTGATGGGGCTGGTGTTAGGGCACAGCAGATAAAGCTTTTTCCTGTGAGGCCCACATCCCATATGGGCACCTGTTCATATCCCAGCTACTCCACTTCTAATCCAGCCACCTGCTAATTGCCTGGGAAAGCAGCGGATGATGGCCCACGTACCTGGGCCCCTATCATCCACATGGGAGACCTGAAGAAGCTACTAGTTCCTGACTTTATCCTGGCCCAGAGCTTGCCACTGTGGTCAACTTGGGAGTGAACCAGTGGATAGAATCAATCAATTTCTCTCTCTCTCGTTGTAACTCTGACTTTCAAAATAAATAAATATTTAAAAATAGGGGCCAGCATTATGGCATAGTGGTAAAGCAGCATTGGATAGCCCAGGTGTCTGGGCCCTTGCCACCCATGTGGGAGACTGATGTGCTTCCAGGCTCCTGGCTTCAGCCTAACTTAGCCCTGGCTGTTGCAGCCATCTAGGGAGTGAGCCAGCGGATGGACGATCTATCTCTGTCTCTCCCTTTTTCTCTTTCAAATAAATAAATAAATATTTAAATACATACATACATATATATACATATACACACATACACACACACACATATATATGAACGTGAAAGCATTCATTTTTCAGTTATCAAACTCCACTGAATGAGGTAAGTAAAAAAGTTACAGAAATAATAAGGGGACAGGGACTATAAGATTTTTATTATATGTTACATAGAAAATTTACAAAATAAAAAAAGCTCCACTGGGATATGAAAGATTTTCTATAATCTTATGAGGTGAGTAGAAATCATATTTGTATTTGACTCATATTTTCATCTTTTTAACAGAACTCCTGGGCCCCTTGGACAGAGGGGATATGCTAAATGAAGCTTTTGTTGGCTTATCTTTAGCACCTCAAGAGGAAGACTCCTTTCCAGATAATCTCCCTTCCTTTGGTTAATTTCACACACATAATCAACAAACAGCACTGAATGGTTCCTCTCATTGGTAAAATATGTTGAAATTGCTCTATATAGGAAAGTCCTTAGTGACAAAAATTGCTCTGTAAAGGAAAGTATTTAGTAATAAGCTCTTTAATATTCCTGGTTCAAATGCAAGCTAATAGCTAAGCAAGTATATTTCAAAATATCAAGGGAAAAATCTGCATTTTTTTCATGGCTAAGACTTTACTGCAGTTTCGTCACACAGAATAGGCATGATGGAGGCAGAGGTGAATGTAAAACAAATATTGTTGGGGACTGAATCCAAGATGGCTGACTAGGATACAGTCACAGAAACTCCAGATGCTCTGGGATATGAAAAGAATAAAGGAAGGACCACATTTCCAGGGGGCTGACAGAAATTTTCAAATGGAAAAAAAACAATGAAGCAAAAGGTGAGAAAATAGAAGACGACAACACTGTAGCCAGCTGCTGGCAATGAGCTACAATCATACCATGTCAAGGAAGGAAGAAATTGCTGCCCACCCTGACACTCACAGTTTTAGCTGAGAGGGAATTCTACAGTCACACACTGACTTCTATCTCAGCCTGGGGAGCTGATGGGAGTTTAAGCAACTGCCATGCTTGGAAGAGGGAAATAGCCTTGCTTCCTTCCCCTCCCTGACTTCCACAAAGTGCCATGCTCAGCAATAAGTTGGGCAGTACACCTCTGTTCTGTTCCTACTGGCATCAGAATCAGTCAGAAGAGGACATCACCTTCTTAGAAGTGAGAGGAGTCTACAGCAACCCCTGTCATACTGATACTGCCTGAGGGAGAACCTTGTGAGCCACACTGACTTTGAGTCCAGCCTGGAGGGCTGGCCAGGGGCAGGGTGCCCAATTAACCCTCTGAAAGGAGAGCACATTGCCTCCTTCCTAACCCCTCCCCCAAAGTCTCCCAGCAACTAGCAGGGAAGAAGCACCATTTTAATAAGACAAGTACAGCATTCCACAGCTTGTACACAACTAGGATATTTTATCTGAGGGATAAATCTGTGGTCCTCACTGACTTTTGACTCTGTCCTGAAGGGTTGGCAGGGGCTGATCCCTACTTAGGACTGAGAGGCACTCCACTCCCCTCACTCTTTCACAGGTGCCCAAACTCAACTGCTTAGGCAGAATAACAGGCAGTTAGCTCTGGGAATGCCTCAGCTCTCTCTGTGGACTTGAGAAGGTTCATGGAGCTGAGAGTGGATGCCCTTATCCCTGTGACTGTGAGAACCATACACACTAGGACTAGGGAATTCTTTGTATAATAGGGCATGGGGTATAACTGGGTCTCTTGGTAATCACTGTGTCTGGTTTCAGAGGCTCAGAGCTCACTGAGTGCCTGGGGTTGGTCAGTGCAGAGGGTTCTCTGCTCACACTGAGTACAGCACAGATCATTTTTATGGTTCATGTGCCTGCATGGATGGGGTGTGTAGCCACTCTGGGCTCACTGTGGGCATTGATCACCTTGGCAGAGAAAAGGTGAGGCAGTTATCACACCAACCAATGTGATCTTACCCTCTCCACTGCAGACAATTGAAGAGATATACCATGCCTAACTGGGGTGTAAACCTGGACTTTTGTACCACCCTCTTGCACCAGTGGAGCTCGCTGGTCTCACCAAGCACACCTTTCTGAATATCCACTGAAGGAGCAGACACTCCACTAAACTACAGAGGAATATTTCAAAGATAAAAGCCATCAAGAAGAAAACTGACAAGTGCTTCCACAAATGCCTAAAAATAAATGTAGCAATATAAGAAACGTGAACAAGAAGACAATATGACTCCAAAAAGGAACACAACAACACTTCAATGTTAAAGTGTGAAGTCAAAGACATTAGTGAAATGCCTAAAAGGGAATTCAAAAGAATGATAAGATTACTAAAAACAGTGAGAAGAAAATTCATGAGTAAAAGAAATCCATACAGGACAAGGATAAAAAAATGTTGCCAGAAGATAGAGATATTGAAGAGAAATCAAACTGAAATATTAGAACTGAAGAATTCAGTATGTCAAATAAAAAATATGGAGGTTGGGGGGGGCAGGAAGCCATAACAACAGAGTTGGTGAGGCAGAAGAAAGAATATCCAACACAAAAGACAATGTTTGGAACTATCTCAGAGAAAAAAAAAAAAAAGAAAAATGAGAAAAACTGAAACTAGTGTTTGAAATTTATATGATAATATCAAACCCTTAAGACAAACTAATTCCAATTTTTCTAAAAGTATTCAAAACAACTGAAAGGGAAGGAATCCTTCCAAACTCTTTCTATAAGACCACCACCACATTAATTCCCAAAACAGAAAGATACTGCTAAGAAAGATACCCATAGACCAATATCCCTAATAAACAGAGATACAAAAAATCCTCAACAAAATAACACAGAACCAAATCCAACAACACATCAGAAAGATAATTCACTGGGACCACCTGGGATTTACATCTGGTATGCAAAGATGGTTCAACATACACAATCCATAAAATTGACACATCATATTAACAAATTGAAGAATAAAAACTAAATGGTTATCTCAATAGATTGAAGGAAAGCATTTGATAAAATACGACATCACTTCATGATAAAAAGCAAATTGGGTATAGAAGTAACATTCCTTAAGACAACAAGGTAATATATAACAAAAACACACAGCCAGCATATTATTGAATGGGGAAAAGTTGGAAGTGTTTCCACTAATCTCTGGAACCACATAAGGATGTTCACTTTCACCACTGCTATTCAATAGTTCTGGAAGTTTTAGCAACAGCCAGTAGGAAGAAGAAGAAGAATCAAAGGGAAACAAAGTGGAAAGGAGGAAGTCAAAGTATTCCTGTTTGCAAATTACAAAATCCAATATATAGGAAACCAAAAGACTCCACTAAGAGACTACTGGAACTCATAAGAAAGTTTGTAAAATTACAGGATATAAAATCAACACAGGATGGGAGTTCCAAGATGGCAGAATAGTGACAGGATCATCTGATTTATGCAGAGCAAAATTAATATTTAAAAAATGGGAGAGAGTACACCCCTAGTAAAAAGCTGCAGGAGAGCCACGGAGGAAGACCATGCCAGAGTAGTGTAGGCTATCCAGACCTGTGCTGAGAGAACAAATACAAAACAGAAGACCTACCAACTTTACCAACTTTGATCTGGGGAGGATCCTGATAAGCCAGGTGAGAGGAGACTCCATGGGCCCACAGTGCTGCTGATACAATGAGAGGGAGAGCTTAGTGAACTGCTTTTGGAATTGTACGCAAATCCCCCAAAAGAGCAGGCAACCAATTGCACAGAGGCAGAAAAAAGGTGGTTTGTCTCTCCTCCTCCCCCCTCCCCACAAGAGCTGACACCATTTTTTGACATAGGCAGGGGGCATCTGCCCCAACTACTGTGCCAATGGCACCACAATGGGGAACCACCCCTACAGAGGGAAAGCGCCCCTTGCAGGAATCTGGAACCTGCCAAGCACAACTGAGAGAAGTGAGCAGGGCTACAGTGGGTGGGTACTTTGCATGCCTGTGAGCCACAGATCTAACCAAAGAGAAAAAATTCTATAAATGCCGATATGAGCAGGAGAGCGGCAAGATGGTGGAATAGGAAGGGAGCACACTGATAGTCTGGGAAGACACAGTTTAATAAAAGTGGAGATACTGCAGGTTCAAGGAAGAGTAGGGGAAGAAACAGAAGAAACTCTTCTGGAACTAGTGGTTCACAGTGGACCTGCATGGAGAGCGTGGGAGCCCACAGTTTGGGACACCAGTGGCAGAATCAACACACCAGCGCTGGAACGCGAGGTGACCCAAACCTTAATAGTCCGAGACACCGGTGGGCAAGCGGAAAGAGGAGACTAGAGGGAATGAGGCTTGAAACCCAGTGGGGAAAAGTTCACCAGGCTAACTAGAAGAGAGAGAAAAAAAAAGTGACCAATAGAGACACGAGTTTCTCTCTGCTCACCTCTCAAAGGCAAGCAAGACAAAGAGCAGGCGCCATTTTGAACATACATCATAAGCGGGGTGACCTCAGGTCTGCACTCACCCTCAGCCAAGCAGAAAAACCTGACTCAGGGTGGGGGGCTGCAATAACAGGATATTAGGACCTAGTGAATGTGTGGTGCTAATGAACTGAGACTGTGACAAAAGATGGTGGGGGAGAGAACTCACAGAATTCACGTGAATACTCTTCAGAGACTCTACAATTCAGTAACCTTGGCAACCCAGTGGGAGACTGCAGGAGAATTTGAGCCCACACTGAGGGCAGCACAGATTCCCTGTGTGGTCCTTGGGAAAGAGCTTCCGAACTCTGGCTCCTATGGGTATATCATTTGCCTACTAACTACCTCCAATTCCACTCAGCTGTGCAGAATTAATTCCCTTTTGAATCAAAAAAAGAGAGAGAGAGAGAGATTTACCATGCCTTACCTGGGAGTGTCACCAATGGCACACCCTTAACCCTGAAGAACCAAACAGAGCTCTCTGGCCACACCCACTTTAAGCCTCTAAGACTCTATCAAAACCAGACAGTCCACTTATACAGTCATAGTATAACAAAAAAAAAAAAAAAAAAAAACACCACAGCGAGGGAAAAAGAATCCAAAGAATATCTCCACAATGCCAAGCAACAAATGCAGAAACCAAGGAAACAAGAACAAGGAAGACATTATGACACCCCCAAATGAACAAGACACCCCAATTCAAGATTATGAACATGATGAGATGGAAGAAATGCAAAATACGGATTTCAAAAAATTTATGGTAAGAACAATTAGAAGTTTTCAAAAACAAATGCTTGAGCTACAGAATTCCTTACTGGACACGATAGAAAATCTCCTTCGAGAAAAAGAACCTTAAGGAGGAATCAAATGCAGAAACGAGTAGAACAGGAAAGTGTGATAGTGAAGAGAAATCAAAGTGAAATGAAGAGCTCAATAGATCAAATGACAAACACATTAGAGAGCCTTAAAACAGAGTCAGTGAAACAGAACAGAGAATATTGTACTAAGAAGACAGAGAACAAGAAAGTATACAGTCAAACCAAAGAAAAGAAGAGGAAATTAGAAATCTAAAAAATATTGTAGGGAATCTACAGGATACTATTAAAAAACCCAACATTCAGATTCTAGGAGTTCCTGAAGGCATAGAGAGAGAGAGAAAAGATTAGAAGGCCTTTTTAGTGAGATACTAGCAGAAAACTTCCCGGGTTTGGAGGAGGGCAGAGACATCCTAGTACAGGAAGCTCATAGAACCCCTAGTAAACATGACCAAAAGAGATCCTCACCACGACATGTTGTAATCAAACTCAACACAGTGAAACATAAAGAAAAGTTTCTAAAATGTGCAAGAGAGAAACGTCAGATTACTCTCAGATGATCTCTAATTAGACTCACAGCAGACTTCTCATTAGAAACACTACAGGCTAGGAAGGAATGGCGAGACATAGCACAGGTGCTAAGAGAGAAAAACTGCCAGCCCAGAATATTGTATCCTGCTAAGCTCTCATTTGTGAATGAAGGTGAAATAAAGACCTTTCATAGCAAACAGAAATTGAAAGAATTTGTTGCCACTCTTCCAGCCCTGTAAAAGATGCTTAAAGATGTGTTATACACAGAAACATGGTCATCAATATGAAAGAAGGTAAAGTAAGGAAACCTCACAGCAAAAGATCACAGGAAATTCAAAGCATATATTAGAAAATATCTTTGGAAAATGGTAGGGAAAAGTTACTGCTTATCAATAGTCACATTGAACGTTAATGGCCTGAACTGTACAGTTAAAAGACACTGATTGGCTGATCAGGTTAAGGAACAAAACCCATCTATTTGTTGCTTACAAGAAACACATCTTTCCAACAAAGATGCATGCAGACTGAAAGTGAAAGGCTGGAAAAAGATATACCATGCCAACAGAAATGAAAAAAGAGCGGGCATAGCCATCTTAATATCGGACAACATAAACTTTATCACAAAAACTGTTAGGAGAGACAAAGAGGGGCACTACATAATGATTAAGGGATCAATTCAACAGGAAGATATAATGATTATCAATGTATATGCACCTAATTACAGGGCACTGGTTTATTTAAAAGATTTGTTAAGGGACTTAAAGGGAGACTTAGACCCCCAATACAATACTACTGGGGGACTTCAATAATCCACTCTCAGAAACACACAGATCAACAGGACAGAAGATCAACAAGGAGACAGTAGATTTAAACAACACTATAGCCCAAATGGATCTAACAGGTATCTGCAGAACTTTTCATCCTACACTTAAATAATTTACATCCTTCTCAGCAGTACATGGAACCTTCTCTAGGATTGACCACATACTAGGCCATAAAGCAAGTCTCAGCAAATTCAAAAGAATTAGAATCATACAATGCAGCTTCTTGGACCATAGGGGAATGAAGTTGGAAATTAATAACTCAGGAATCCCTAGAACATATGCAAACACATGGAGACTGAACAACATGCTCCTGAATGAACATTGGGTCATAGAAGAAATCAAAAGAGAAATCAAAAACTTTCTGGAAGTAAATGAGGATAACAGCACAATGTACCAAAACTTATGGGACACAGCAAAGGCAGTGTTAAGAGGAAAGTTTATATCAATAGGTGCCTACATCAAGAAATTGGAAAGGCATCACATAAATGAGCTTTCAGTTCATCACAAGAATCTAGAAAATCTGCAGTAAACCTGACCCAAATCTACGAGGAGAACAAAAATAATTAAAATCAGAAGAAGAAATAAACAGGATTGAATCCAAAAAAACATTCCAAAAAATCAGCCAAACGAGGAGCTGGTTTTTTGAAAAAATAAACAAAACTGACACCCCATTGGCCCAACTAACTAAAAAAAGAAAAGTCCCAAATCAATAAAATCAGAGACGAAAAAGGAAACGTAACAACAGACACCACAGAAATAAAAAGAATCATCAGAAATTACTACAAGGACTTGTATGCCAGCAAACAGGGAAATCTATCAGAAATGGATAGATTCCTGGACACAAACAACCTACCTAAATTGAACCAGGAAGACATAGAAAACCTAAACAGACCCATAACTGAGACAGAAATTGAAACAGTAATAAAGGCCCTCCCAACAAAGAAAAGCCCAGGACCAGATGGATTCACTGCTGAATTCTATGAGACATTTAAAGAAGAACTAACTCCAATTCTTCTCAAACTATTCAGAACAATCGAAGGAAAAGGAATCCTTCCAAATTCTTTCTACGAAGCCAGCATCACGTTAATTCCTAAGCTGGAAAAGGATGCAGCAGAGAAAGAGAATTACAGACCAATATCCCCGATGAACATAGATGCAAAAATCTTCAATAAAATTCTGGCCAATAGAATGCAACAACACATCAGGAAGATCATCCACCCAGACCAAGTTGGATTTATCCCTGGTATGCAGGGATGGTTCAATGTTCGCAAAACAATCAGTGTGATACACCACATTAAAGACTGCAGAAAAAAAACCATATGATTATCTCAATAGATGCCAAGAAAGCAGTTGATAAAATACAACACCCGTTCATGATGAAAACCCTAAGCAAACTGGGTACAGAGGAACATTCCTCAATACAATCAAAGCAATTTATGAAAAACCCATGGCCAGCATCCTATTAAATCAGAAAAGTTGGAAGCATTTCAACTGAGATCTGGTACTAGACAGGGATGCCCACTCTCACCACTGCTATTCAATATTGTCGCTCCCCCTCTTCGTGGAGGAACGACACAGGACCCTGCGCTGTTCTTTTGTCTGCTCGGCCCTCCCCGGCTTTGCTGCTGGTACTTCCCGGGTTGGCTACCGACCCTTCCACCTCCGTGGAAGGGCGGTTCCCCCTGCCACATTCCCCACTTCCACAGGGGAGCGGCACACCACCGGCTGGCTCTCTCGGGGGCTGCACAGGTGTTCCTTCAGATGTTCCCCTTAGATGTTCCTGGTGCATGCCGTCTCTCTCCTCCTTTATAGTCCTCTTCCACCAATCCCAACTCTGCTACCCACACGCCGAGTACGCTGCTCTCCTCCAATCAGGAGCAGGTCCCACAGTTTATTGGTTGAACTGGAGGCAGCTGTGTAGAAGCTGTTTCCCTTCTCAGCGCCATATTGTGGGAAAGCAGATGCATAGAATAAGTCTTAATTCCAGTAACTTAGTCTAGTCCGAGTTGCTCCCAGTTGCTCCCCACAGATCCCCCTTTCTTTTTATTTTTGGCGTTGATACGCGCCTGTCTTCGGTGCCCCATGGCACACACTCTGCTCTGCTTGCTAGAGTTGCCCACAGGTTCTTACAAGTCCTATCAATCAGGCAAACCGAATCCGGGTCCTCTCTTCGCCATGTTGTGAGGAGGTTTTTAGGCGCTGATGCGTGCCTGTGTTTGGTGCCCTGCAGCGCATGCTCTGCTCTGCTAGAACTGCCTGCAGGTGCTTACAAGTCCTATCAGGCAAACCGAACCCAAGTCTTCTCATTGCCGTATTGTGGGGAGACTTATTGGTGTTAATTCGTGCCTGTCTTCAGTGAAACCGAAGATATAACCCTGCAAGATATAAGTACTGGCAAAGACTTCTTGGAAAAGACCCCAGAAGCACAGGCACTCAAAGCCAAAATTCACATTTGGGATTGCATCATATTGAGAAATTTCTGTACTGAAAAAGAAACAGTCAGACGAGTGAAGAGGCAACTGACAGAATGGGAAAAAATACTTGAAAACTATGCAACAGATAAAGGGTTAATAACCAGAATCCACAAAGAGATCAAGAAACTCCAAAAAACAAAACAAACAACCCACTTAAGAGATGGGCCAAGGACCTCAACAGACATTTTTCAAAAGAGGAAATCCAAATGGCCAACAGGCACATGAAAAAATGTTCAGGATCACTAGCAATCAGGGAAATGCAAATCAACACCACAATAAGGTTTCACCTCACCCCAGTGAGAATGGCTCACATACAGAAATCTACCAACAACAGATGCTGATGAGGATGTAGGGAAAAAGGGACACTAACCCACTGTTGGTGGGAATGCAAACTGGTCAAGCCACTATGGAAGTCAGTCTGGAGATTTTCATAAACCTGAATATAACCCTACCAAACAACCCAGCAATCCCATTCTTTGGATTTACACAAAGGAAATTAAATTGGCAAACAAAAAGCTGTCTGCACCTAAATGTTTATTGCAGTTCAATTCACAATAGCTAAGACCTGGAACCATCCCAAATGCCCATCAACAGTAGACTGGATAAAGAAATTATGGGACATGTACTCTATAGAATACTATACAGCAATAAAAAACAATGAACTCCGGTCATCTGCAACAAGATGGAGGAATCTGGAGCGCATCATGCTGAGTGAATTAAGCCAGTCCCAAAGGGACAAATATCATATGTTCTCCCTGATCAGTTGCAACAAACTGAGCTCAAAAGGGAAACTTGGTGAGGTGAAATGGACACTATGAGAAACAGTGACTTGATCAGCCTTTGTCCTGACTGTTGATGTACAACTTAATACGTTATCCCTTTTAGTATTTTTTTCTTCTAGTTAATACTATTGGTTGAACTGTGTAATTAACACACAATTATTCTTAGGTGTTGAAATTTAACTGAAAAGTGATCCCTGTTAAAAATAAGAGTGGGAATAAGAGAGGGAGGAGATGTACAATGTGGGACATGCTCATTCGGACTTGCCCCAAATGGTGGAGTTCGAAATGTACCAGGGGATTCCAATACAATCCCATCAAGGTGGCATGTACCAATGCCATTTCACTAGTCCAAGTGATCAATTTCTGTTCACAATTGATCACACTGATAGGTCTAAGATTCAAAGGGATCACACAAACAAGACTAGTGTTTGCGAATACTGATAGAATCAAAAAGGGAGAGAATGATCCAACATGGGAAGCCGGATACACAGCAGACTCATAGAATGGCAGATGTCCTAAACAGCACTCTGGCCTCAGAATCAGCCCTTAAGTCATGCAGATCTGGCTGAAGAGCCCATGAGAGTATTTTAGGCATGGAAAGCCAAGACACTCTTGGGGAAAAAAATAAAAAACCTAAATGAAAGATCTCTGCATGTGAGATCATTCTGCAAAGAATGTGGCCATCAAAACGGAGGTACCTTTCTCTGAAGGGAGGAGAGAACATCTACTTTGACTATGACCTTGTCTAAATATGATCAGAGTTGGCAAACTCAAAAGGCTTCCATAGCCTTGGAAACTCATGACTAGAGCATAGGGAGATTTCTGACGCCATAAACAAGAGTGTCAAATTGTTAAGTCAACAACAGGAGTCACTGTGTACTTACTCCTCACGTGGGATCTCTGTCCTTAATGTGTTGTCCAATGTGAATTAATGCTATAACTAGTACTCAAACAGTATTTTACACTTTATGATCTGTGTGGGTGCAAACTGATGAAATCTTTACTTAATATATACTAAATCGATCTTCTGCATCTAGAGATAATTGAAAATGAATCTTGATGTGAATGGAACAGGAGAGGGAGCGGGAGATGGGAGGGGTGTGGGTGGGAGGGAAGTTATGGGGGGAAATAGCCATTGTAATCCATAAACTGTACTTTGGAAATTTATATTTACTAAATAAAAGTTTTTTTAAAAAAAGAAATGGGTCAAGGACATGAGCAGGTATTTTTCAAAGGATGAAATTCAAATGGCCAGCAGACATATGAAAAGATGCCCAGGGGCTGGCGCCGTGGCTCACTTGGATAACCCTCCACCTGCGGTGCCGGCATTCCTTACGGGTGCCGGGTTCTAGTCCCAGTTGCTCCTCTCCTGGTCCAGCTCTCTTCTGTGGCCTGGGAGGTCATTGGAGGATAGCCCAAGTGCTTGGGTTCCTGCACCCGCCTGGGAGACCAGGACAAGCACCTGGCTCCTGGTTTCAGATCAGCACAGCACCGGCCATAGTGGCCATTTGGGGGTGAACCAATGGAAGGAAGACCTTTTTCTCTGTCTCTCTGTAACTCTACCTGTCAAATAAATTTAAAAAAAGAAAAGAAAAGATGCTCAAGATCACTAGCCATCAGGGAAATGCAAATACAAACCACATTTTCACTTCACCCCAGTTAAGAATGTCTATCATCAAAAAATAAAATAAAAAATGCTGGTGATGATGTGGGGAAAATGTACCCTAATGTACTGTTCATGGTAATGTAAGCTAGTACAACCAGTATGGAAGACAGTATGGAGATTCCTCAGAAATCTGAAAATAGATATACCGTATGACCCTGCCATTCCCCTCTTGGAAATTTATCCAAATGAAATGAAATAAGCATATGACTACAACTCAGTTCACATTAGCTAAGATACAGAATCAACTGAGATGTCCATCAACTGATGACTGGATAAAGAAAATGTAGTATAGATACACTATAGAATACCACTCAGCCACAAAAGAGAATGAAATCCTGTTTTTTTAGCAACAAAATGGATGTAACTGGAAATGATTATGCTTAGTAAAATAAACCAGTACCAGACAGATATCATGTATTTTTCCTGATTTGTGGTAACTAATATACAGAGTATTAAAGAACATAATGTATATGAGCAAAATTGTCATTTTAAAATTTAATTATTGTTTACAGCCCTTGTCTATACTCTGGAAGAACAGCTGTTTTTCTACTTACTACTTTGTTGAATTCTTTATTTGGTGGAGGGTTAAGCTTGTGATTATAAAGTAAACAAAATATGTCATTATAAAAATTAAAAGAAAAAATAAGATTGTAGGAAGAGAGAGGGTGGGAGCGTGGGCAGGAGGGAGGATAGGGTGGGAAGTGTCATTGTGCTCTTAAATCTATATACGAAATACATGAAATCTGTTCACCTTATATAAGTTAGAATTTTTTAAATGGTTAAAATTATTAAGACAGTAAAGAGAAAAAAATTACTGGGGGCATGTATAGGGGCTCAACAAGTCAGCCTGCTACTAGGTGTCAGCGTCCCATTATCAGAGTGCTGGTTTGTCCTAACTGCTCTGCTTCTCAACCAGTTTCTTGGTAATGCATCCTGAAAGGCAGCAATTGATGGCTGGCATACTTGAGCTGCTGTTTCCCACACGAGAGATATGGATGGAGTTCCTGGCTCCTGACTTTTGCCTGGACTAGCTCTGGCTATCACAGGTATTTGAGGAATGAACCAACAGATACAAGATATCTCTTTGTCTCTCTCGCTCTGCCTTTCAAATATAAAAATAAATACTCAAAAGATTATTATTGAATGAATACTCTAGAATAATGAAATTATAATAACATGAACTCTTTATTTTGCTGCTAAATAGGATTATGAGATTACATTAATGAGTATTAATGTTTGAAATATGCAGTTGAATAATTTATCTAACCATACTTCTTTACTATGAGCCTACCATTTTTGAAATTTAAAAAATGATAATTTAAATACCTATCCAGCTAGTCACAAAGAATTAAGGTAAATTGGAAATAATGAATGTGAAATTAAAAGCATGTTACTTACAGTGATACAGTATTATTTACAGTGATAACTATAAGGTTAATTATATGATATACATATATAAGATGATAATGCCCTCAAGCAAGGGTCAGCAAGCTTTTTGTATAATCATTTTAGGTTTATAGGCTTCCAAGCTTTTCATTTTCTTCAAAATTTCTTTTTGGAAGGCAGAGTAACAGAGAGAGAAGGAGAGACAGACACACACACATAAAGAATGAGGGAGACAGGGAGAGAAAGGTATCTTTGGTGACATTTCTATTCAAAATCTTTTTATATAAGACTTATTTATTTATTTATTTATTTGAAGGGCAGAGAAACAGAGACATAGAATGTTATCCCAACTGCTGATTCACTCCCCAAATGCCTGCAACAACTAGGGTTAGGCCAGGCCAAAGCAGGGAGACTGGAACTCAATGCAGGTCTCCCATGTAGGTGACAAGGATCCAGCTACTTGATATAGCATCTGCTGCTTCTCAGGATATACATTAGCAGGAATCTGGATTCAGCAGCAGAACCAAGACTAAAAGGTAGGTACTCCAACATGAGAGGTGGGTGTCCCAAGAAATATCAACAGCTATGCCAAAAGCTCAACTCTGTTCAAATCTTTTGTCCATTCTTTAGTTGGAATGTATTATTATTGAATTGTAAGATTTCTTTACTGGCTGGCACCGCAGCTCACTAGGCTAATCCTCCACCTTGCGGCGCTGGCACACTGAGTTCTAGTCCTGGTCGGGGCACTGGATTCTGTCCCGGTTGCCCCTCTTCCAGGCCAGCTCTCTGCCGTGGCCCTGGAGTACAGTGGAGGATGGCCCAAGTGCTTGGGCCCTGCACCCCATGGGAGACCAGGAGAAGCACCTGGCTCCTGCCTTTGGATCAGCGCAGTGCACCGGCCGCAGCACGCCGGCCGCGGCGGCCATTGGAGGGTGAACCAACAGCAAAGGAAGACCTTTCTCTCTGTCTCTCTCTCTCTCACTGTCCACTCTGCCTGTCCAAAAAAAAAAAAAAAAGATTTCTTTACTTACATATTGTGAATACATGTCCTTTAGCAAATATCGCATTTGTATATTTTCTCCAAGTGCACCTTTTTGTTTTAATTTTTTTTTTTTTTTGGACAGGCAGAGTGGACAGTGAGAGAGACAGAGAGAAAGGTCTTCCTTTTCCGTTGGTTCACCCTCCAATGGCCACCATGGCCGGCGCAGCTGCGGCCGGTGCACCATGCTTATCCGAAGCCAGGAGCCAGGTGCTTCTCCTGGTCTCCCACATGGGTGCAAGGCCCAAGGACTTGGGCCATCGTCCACTGCACTCCCGGGCCACAGCAGAGAGCTGGACTGGAAGAGGAGCAACTGGGACAGAATCCGGCACCCTGACCTGGACTAGAACCCAATGTGCCAGCGCCGCAGGCAGAGGATTAGCCTAGTGAGCCGTGGCGCCGGCCAACCTTTTTGTTTTCTTAATGATGTCTTTTAAAGTGCAAAATACTTCAAAGTTTGGTGAAACTGAACTTGGAAATTTTTTTCTCTCATTGATTTTGATTTTTGTGTTATTTTCTTTCTAACCTGAAGATTCTGATTATTTTGTTTTCTTCTAGAAGTCTTACAGTTTGGGCTCTTACATTTTAGTCTCTTTTGAGTTAACTTTTATGTATGCTGTGATATGAGTTTAAATTCACTATTTGGTACATGGAAGTCCAAGTTTCCCAGTAACATTTATTGTAAAAATCCTTTTCTCCCATTGAAATACTTTTGCAACTTTGTCAAAAATCAACCACAAATGTGAGGGCTTGAGTCCTTACACCAAAAAGTGTGAAGACTTTGTTATATTAATGAGTCTACTGCACTAGACAGAGGAAGAGGTCTTCCATCTGCTGGTTCACTCCCCAAATGGCCACAGTCACTGGGCTTTGGCCAGACTGAAGCCAGGAGCTTCTTCTGGGTCTCCCACAAGGTGTGAGGGACCAAGGGCTTAGGCTACCCTCTGCTGGTTTCCCAGGAACATTAGCAGGGAGCTGAATGAGAAGTGGAGCAGCTGGGACTCAAACCTGAGCCCATATGGGATGCCAACACTGCAGACAAAGACTTAACCCACTAGGCCACAGTGCCAAGTCCCAGCACTCAATATTTTGTTTCAGAAAAAAAAGAATAAAATGAATTAATTAATTCAAACTCAAAATCTTATAGGTGACTAAAACAAAATAAATCACAAGAAATAGTAAAGATAAAAGCACAAATTAATGAAGCAGAACCGGGATTGCTAATTTTTTTCCTAAATGATGCCATTGTAGTTATTTTAGGCTTGTGAGCACTATGTTCTCTGCTGCTTCTCAGTTCTGTTGTAGCTAAAAAGTAAGCACAGAGACCATGGATGTGGGGTAGTATGTAAAGCCAATGCCTGCAGTGCCAGCATACCATATGGACACCAGTTTGAGTCCTGGCTACCCTACTTCTAACCCAGCTCTCTGCTATGGCTGGGGAAAGTAGTAGAAGATGGCCTAAGTTGTTGGGCCCCTGCACTCACATAGTTGGAAGAAGCTCCTGGCTGCTGGCTTCCAATCAGCCCAGCTCCAGCTGTTGTGGCCATTTGGGAAGTGAACCAGCAGATGGAAAATGTCTCTTTTTCTCTCTGCTCCTGCCTCTTTGTGACTCTGCCTTTCAAACAAATCAATCAATCAAAAAAAGCAAGCATAGAATATGCATTATCAATTGATATGGCCCTGGTCTAAGAAAACTTTATTTACAAAAATAGGTAGCTGGCCCACAGATCATAGTTTATTGATACCTAAGAAAGAAGACACACCAAAAACAAAACAAAACAAAAACAGTATGTACTTAATCAAGAAATCCACTCCAGATATTTGAAAAAAAATTAACAAAACAGACACACTTTATCAAGAGACAAAATATAAACATAAAGAAGAAATGGTAGATGGAGAAATTATTTAAGTGGGCAGATATTTTTAATCATAAGGAACTATTTTATATATTTCTATGCAAATAAATTTGAAAATCTAGGCTAAGATAATGTCCTAGAAAAATGCAGACTGCCAAAAGTGGCCACCATACCAATTTCCATTATCAGGGAACTACCTTGTGAATAAGCACCAGGATTACATGGTTTAACAGAAGAAATTCTACCAAACCTAAAAATCCATATACTCCCAGTGCTCTACAAATTGTTCCAAAGCACTGAAAACAAAAACTTTCCATAGTACTAAAAATTATGGACCAGTATCATATATGAATAGAAATGTAAAAACATTAAATATTAATAAATGAAATCCAACAACCAGATCTATGAATCAACTCTGTATCCTCAGAAATGTTATCAAATTCATTAATAACATACCACACTAATAAACCAAAGTTGATAAAAATTATATAGTTGCAGATCTTGAAAAAGCCTATGAGTCAACTATTACTCCCGATAAAAATACTCAAGAAAATAGGAAAATATATGTAACCTGATTGTAATGCCAATATCCTACTTAATGGGGAAGTGTTTAAGATAAGATCAGAAATAAGGGAAGGATGCCCACTATCTATACTACTAGTCAACAATGTGCAAGAGGCATTCACCAATATATTTAAATAAATCAACTAGAGCAAGGGTTGGCAAATTACTGTCCAGAGCAAACCTCATCTACTGTTTTTTTTTTTTTATAAATGAAGATTTGTTGGAACATAGCACTTGATGTTTATTGTATATGGCTTAGTTGTAGAGACAGAGATCATATGGCTAATAACATCTTAAATATTTACTATTTGGTCCTTTGCAGAAAAATTTTGCTGGTCTCTGAACTAGACACATAAGAATTGGTAAAGAAGATAAAATTCCGGCCAGTGCTCGAAGGGGAGTGCGTGCCACAGAGAAAACAGCGGGGAGACTTGGGACGTCCAGGGCTCCGAGTCTACACATCAGCGCTGGAAGGGGAGCGGACCTGCGTGGAGAGCGTGGGAGCCCACAGTTCGGGACACCAGCAGCAGACTCAACACACCAGCGCTGGAACGCGAGGTGAGCCGAACCTCAATAGCCCGAGACACCCGCAGGCAAGCGGAGAGAGGAGACTAGAGGGAAACACCCCCGGCGGGGGGGGGACTTCACCAGGCTACCTGGAAGAGAGAGAGAGGAAAAAAAAAAAGGTGACTGGTATGGACACAGGTTTCTCTCTCTCCGCTCACCTCTCAAGGGCGAGCAAGACAAAGAGCAGGCGCCATCTTGGACATACGTCATAAGCAGAGCGACCTCAGGTCTGCACCGGCCCTGAGCCTAGCAGAAAAACCTGACTCTGGGCGGGGCGAATTAACAGGAGATTAGGACCTAGTAAATTTGTGGTGCTACTGAACTGAGACTGTGAAAAAAGAGACGGTGGGGGAGAGAACTCACGGAATTCACGTGAGCACTCTCCAGAGACGCTACAATTCCATAACTTTGGCAACCCAGTGGGAGGCTGAAGGAGAATTTGAGCCCACTCTGAGGGCCGAACAGATTCCCTGTGTGGTCCTTGGGAAAGAGCTTCCGATCTCTGGCTCCTGTGGGTATATCATTTGCCTGCTAACTACCTCCAACTTCGTTCAGCTGTGCAGAATAACTTCCCTTTTGAATCAAAAAAAAAGAGAGAGAGAGAGAGGTTTACCACTCCTAACCTGGGAGTGTCACCTTTGGCACACCAAACAGAGCTCTCAGGCCACACCCATCTCAAGCCCTAAGGCTCCATCAAAAACAGATAGTCCACTTAATCTAGAGTCATAGTATAACAAGAAAAAGCACCACAGTGAAGAAACCAAATATCTCCAATATGCCAAATAACAAACGCAAAAACCGAGGTAATAAAAACAAGGAAGTCACCATGAAGCCCTCAAATGAAAAAGACACCACAATTCAAGATCATGAGGATGATGACATAGAAGAAATGCAAGAAGCAGATCTCAAAAAATTGATAAGAACATTAAGAAGTTCTCAAAAACAAATTCTTGAACTACAGAAATCCTTAATGGACAATATAGAAAATCTCTCTCGTGAAAATGAAATATTAAGGAGGAATCAAAATGAAACGAAACAACTAGTACAACAGGAAACTGGGATAGTGACTGAAGTGAAGAATTCAATAGATCAAATGAAAAACACAATAGAGAGCCTTACAAACAGAATGGGTGAAGCAGAAGAGAGAATATCGGACTTAGAAGACAGAGAACAGGAAAGGATACAGTCAAACCAAAGAAAAGAAGAGGAAATTAGAAATCTAAAACATATTGTCGGGAATCCACAGGATACTATTAAAAAACCCAACATTCGGGTTCTAGGAGTTCCTGAAGGCATGGAGAGGGAGAAAGGATTAGAAGGCCTTTTTAGTGAGATATTAGCAGAAAATTTCCCGGGTTTGGAGGAGGGCAGATACATCCTAGTACAGGAAGCTCACAGAACCCCTAATAAACACGACCAAAAGAGATCCTCACCACGACACGTTGTAATTAAACTCTCCACAGTGAAACATAAAGAAAAGATCCTAACATGTGCAAGAGAGAAACATCAGATTACTCTCAGAGGATCTCCAATCAGACTCACAGCTGACTTCTCATCAGAAACCCTACAAGCTAGGAGGGAATGGCGAGATATAGCCCAGGTACTAAGAGAGAACAACTGCCAGCCCAGAATATTATATCCTGCCAAGCTCTCATTTGTGAATGAAGGTGAAATAAAGACTTTCCATAGCAAACAGAAATTGAAAGAATTTGTTGCCACTCGTCCAGCCCTGCAAAAGATGCTTAAAGATGTGTTACACACAGAAACAAAGAAACACGGTCATCAATATGAAAGAAGGTAAAGTAAGGAAACCTCACAGCAAAAGATCACAGGGAATTCAAAGCATATATTAGAACTTATCTTTGGAAAATGGCAGGGCAAAGTTACTACTTATCATTAGTCACATTGAACGTGAATGGCCTGAACTGTCCAGTTAAAAGACACCGATTGGCTGATTGGGTTAAGGAACAAAACCCATCTATTTGCTGCTTACAAGAAACACATCTTTCCAACAAAGATCTGAAAGTGAAAGGCTGGAAAAAGATATACCATGCCAACAGAAATGAAAAAAGAGCAGGCGTAGCCATCTTAATATCAGACACCATAAACTTTACCACAAAAACCATTAAGAGAGACAAAGAGGGACACTACATAATGATTAAGGGATCAATTCAACAGGAAGATATAACAATTATCAATGTATATGCACCTAACTACAGGGCACCGGTTTATCTAAAAGATTTGTTAACAGACTTAAAGGGAGACTTAGACCCCCAATACAATACTACTGGGGGACTTCAATAATCCACTCTCAGAAATAGACAGATCAATAGGACAGAAGATCAACAAGGATACAGTAGATTTAAACGACACTATAGCCCAAATGGATCTAAGAGATATATACAGAACTTTCAATCCTACAGCTAAAGATTTTACATTCTTCTCAGCAGTACATGGAACCTTCTCTAGGATTGACCACATACTAGGCCATAAAGCAAGTCTCAGCAAATTCAAAAGAATTAGAATCATACCATGCAGCTTCTCAGACCATAAAGGAATGAAGATGGAAATTAGCAACTCAGGAATCCCTAGAGCATACGCAAACACATGGAGATTGAACAACATGCTCCTGAATGAACATTGGGTCATAGAAGAAATCAAAAGAGAAATCAAAAACTTTCTGGAAGTAAATGAGGATAACAGCACAACATACCAAAACTTATGGGGTACAGCAAAAGCAGTGTTAAGAGGAAAGTTTATATCAATAGGTGCCTACATCAAGAAATTGGAAAGGCACCAAATAGATGAGCTTTCAAATCACCTCAAGGATCTAGAAAACCTACAGCAAACCATACTCAAATCTAGTAGGAGAAGAGAAATAATTAAAATCAGGGAAGAAATCAACAGGATTGAATCCAAAAAAACATTCCAAAAAATCAGCCAAACGAGGAGCTGGTTTTTTGAAAAAATAAACAAAATTGACACCCCATTGGCCCAACTAACTAAAAAAAGAAGAGAAAAGACCCAAATCAATAAAATCAGAGATGAAAAAGGAAACGTAACAACAGACACCACAGAAATAAAAAGAATCATCAGAAATTACTACAAGTACTTGTATGCCAGCAAACAGGGAAATCTATCAGAAATGGATACATTCCTGGACACATGCAACATACCTAAATTGAACCAGGAAGACATCAAAAACCTAAACAGACCCATAACTGAGACAGAAATTGAAACAGTAATAAAGGCCCTCCCAACAAAGAAAGCCCAGGACCAGATGGATTCACTGCTGAATTCTACCAGACATTTAAAGAAGAACTAACTCCAATTCTTCTCAAACTATTCAGAACAATCGAAGAAGAGGGAATCCTCCCAAATTCTTTCTATGAAGACAGCATCACCTTAATTCCTAAGCAGGAAAAAGATGCAGCACTGAAAGAGAATTACAGACCAATATCCCTGATGAACATAGATGCAAAAATCCTCAATAAAATTCTCGCCAATAGAATGCAACAAGACATCAGAAAGATCATCCACCCAGACCAAGTGGGATTTATCCCTGGTATGCAGGATGGTTTAATGTGCGCAAGACAATCAATGTGATACACCACATTAACAGACTGCAGAGGAAAAACCATATGATTATCTCAATAGATGCCGAGAAAGCATTTGATAAAATACAACACCCGTTCATGATGAAAACTCTAAGCAAACTGGGTTTGGAAGGAACATTCCTCAATACAATCAAAGCAATCTATGAAAAACCCACAGCCAACATCCTATTGAATGGGGAAAAGTTGGAAGCATTTCCACTGAGATCTGGGACCAGACAGGGATGTCCACTCTCACCACTGCTATTCAATATAGTTCTGGAGGTTCTAGCCAGAGCTATTAGGCAAGAAAAAGAAATTAAAGGGATATAAATTGGGAAGGAATAACTCAAACTATCCCTCTTTGCAGATGACATGATTCTTTATTTAGGGGACCCAAAGAACTCTACTAAGAGACTATTGGAACTCATAGAAGAGTTTGGCAAAGTAGCAGGGTATAAAATCAATGCACAAAAATCAACAGCCTTTGTATACACAGACAATGCCATGGCTGAGGAAGAACTTCTAAGATCAATCCCATTCACAATAGCTACAAAAACAATCAAATACCTTGGAATAAACTTAACCAAGGACGTTCAAGATCTCTACGATGAAAATTACAAAACCTTAAAGAAAGAAATAGAAGAGGATACCAAGAAATGGAAAAATCTTCCATGCTCATGGATTGGAAGAATCAATATCATCAAAATGTCCATTCTACCAAAAGCAATTTATAAATTCAATGCAATACCAATCAAGATACCGAAGACCTTCTTCTCAGATCTGGAAAAATTGGTGCTGAAATTCATATGGAGGCACAAGAGACCTCGAATAGCTAAAGCAATCTTGTACAACAAAAACAAAGCCGCAGGCATCACAATACCAGATTTCAGGACATACTACAGGGCAGTTGTAATCAAAACAGCATGGTACTGGTACAGAAACAGATGGATAGACCAATGGAACAGAATTGAAACACCAGAAATCAACCCAAACATCTACAGCCAACTTATATTTGATCAAGGATCTAAAACTTATTCCTGGAGCAAGGACAGTCTATTCAATAAATGGTGCTGGGAAAATTGGATTTCCACATGCAGAATCATGAAGCAAGACCCCTACCTTACACCTTACACAAAAATCCACTCAACATGGATTAAAGACCTAAATCTACGACCTGACACCATCAAGTTACTAGAGAACATTGGAGAAACCCTTCAAGATATTGGCACAGGCAAAGAGTTTCTGGAAAGGACCCGGGAGGCACAGGCAGTCAAAGCCAAAATCAACTATTGGGATTGCATCAAATTGAGAAGTTTCTGTACTGCAAAAGAAACAGTCAGGAGAGTGAAGAGACAACCAACAGAATGGGAAAAAATATTTGCAAACTATGCAACAGATAAAGGGTTAATAACCAGAATCTACAAAGAGATCAAGAAACTCCACAAAAACAAAACCAACAACCCACTTAAGAGATGGGCCAAGGACTTCAATAGACATTTTTCAAAAGAGGAAATCCAAATGGCCAACAGGCACATGAAAAAATGTTCAAGGTCACTAGCAATCAGGGAAATGCAAATCAAAACCACAATGAGGTTTCACCTCACCCCGGTTAGAATGGCTCACATGCAGAAATCTACCAACAACAGATGCTGATGAGGATGTGGGGAAAAAGGGACACTAACCCACTGTTGGTGGGAATGCAAACTGGTCAAGCCACTATGGAAGTCAGTCTGGAGATTCCTCAGAAACCTGAAGATAACCCTACCGTTCGACCCAGCCATCCCACTCCTTGGAATTTACCCAAAGGAATTTAAATTGGCAAACAAAAAAGCAGTCTGCAGCCTAATGTTTATTGCAGCTCAATTCACAATAGCTAAGACCTGGAACCAACCTAAATGCCCATCAACGGTAGACTGGATAAAGAAATTATGGGATATGTACTCTTTAGAATATTATACCACAGTAAGAAACAACGAAATCCAGTCATTTGCAACAAAATGGAGGAATCTGGAACACATCATGCTGAGTGAAATAAGCCAGTCCCAAAGGGACAAATACCATATGTTCTCCCTTATCGGTGACAATTGACTAAACACCAAAAAGGAAACCTCCTGAAGTGAAATGGACACTATGGGAAATGGTGACTTGACCAGCATAGCCCTGACTGTTAATGAACAACTTAATACATTATCCCTCTTAGTAGTTTTTTTGTCTGTTCTACTTAATATGACTGGTTTAATTCTGTAATTAATACACAGTTATTCTTAAGTGTTAAAAATTAACTGAAATGTGATCCTTGTTAAACATAAGAGTGGGAATAAGAGAGGGAAGAGATGTATAATTTGGGATATGCTCAAGCTGACTTGCCCCAAATGGTAGAGTTAAAAACATAACAGGGGATTCCAATTCAATCCCATCAGGGTGGCATGTACCAATGCCATCTCACTATTCCAAGTGATCAATTTCAGTTCACAATTGATCATAATGAAAGGACTAAGAGTCAAAGGGAGCACATAAACAAGTCTAGTACCTGCTAACACTAACCAATAGAATAAATAAAGGGGAGAGTGATCCAACATGGGAAGTGAGATACTCAGCAGACTCATAGAATGGCAGATGTCCTAAATAGCACTCTGGCCTCAGAATCAGCCCTAAAGGCATTCCGATCTGGCTGAAAAGCCCATGAGAGTATTTCAGGCATGGAAAGCCAAGACACTCTGGCAAAAGATCTCTGTGAGTGAGATCCCAGTGGAAAGAACAGGTCTTCAAAGAGGGAGGTACCTTTCTCTGAAGGGAGGAGAGAACCTCCACTTTGACTATGACCTTGTCTAAACAAGATAAGAGTCAGAGAACTCAGAGGGCTTCCATAGCCTTGGAAACTCATGACTGGAGCATAGGGAGACTACTGATGCCATAGACAGGAGTGTCAATGTGTAAAGTCAACAACAGGAGTCACTGTGCACTTACTCCTCATGTAGGATCTCTGTCCTTAATGTGCTGTGTATTGAGATTTAATGCTATAACGAGTACTCAAACAATATATTTCACTTTGTGTTTCTATGGGGGTGCAAACTGTTGAAAGCTTTACTTAATGTATACTAAACTGATCCTCTGTAAAAAAAATAAAAAAAGAAAAAAGAAATTATCAATTCCCAACTTGACTCTCACTGGGATTAAACATGACAATAGGTCTGATCTGATTTCATCATCATTTAAAAAAAATCATCTATTATTTTTCACTTTATGTTTCTGAGTGGGAGCAAACTGTTGAAATCCTTACTTAATGTATACTAAGCTGATCTTCTGTATATTAAGATAATTGAAATGAATCTTGATGTGAATGGAAGGGGAGAGGGAGTGGGAAAGGGGAGGGTAGTGGGTGTGAGGGACAGTATGTGGGTGAAGCCATTGTAATCCATAAATCGTACTTTGGAAATTTATATTCATAAATAAAAGTTAAAAAAAATAAAAAAAAATAAAAAAATAAAAAAAGGAAGATAAAATTCCTTTTGCAATGTTGTGACAATATAACTGAAAGCCCCAGAGAACCGGTGATAAAACTAAATCAAATAGTTTTAAAAATTCAATAAAATGGAGGATATAATTGACAGAACATATACAAGCAATCATCAGTAATAGGACATGATGGTAGAGAACACCCTATTTAAATATCGATGAAGAAAATTAAATACTTAAGAATAAACAAATATGTAAAAATCTATAATAGGAAAACTTTAACACACTTTGAAAGACATAGCCTTGAACAATGCAAAGATATCTTTTCTTGGATAGGGTGATTAAACATTATAAAAATGTCATCTCCTCCTAAGTTAATAAACAATGTAATCCCAATAAAAATAACAAAAAACATTTTTTGGAGTTACACAAGTTAATATTAAAGTTCCTATAATACAACCAGCATACAAAGTAGGAAAACACTAAAAAGAAAATCAGGCAGGACTAGTCGTATTAGATATTAAAACATAAAGTCTTATAAAGTTGTCACATTTATAATTTTATCCTCTTATATGATTATTAGATTAATATCTGCTTCCTCATTAATCTATAAGCTCCTTGAAGGCAGGAACCACCACAGCTATCCCCAAAACATACTAAAATGTCTGGTACACATAGTAGATAGGCAATATATTTTTATTAGGCTTATTGGTCTCTTAGATTTCTCACTCAAGTATGCTGGAAAGAGCAATGACACAGGCAAGAGACAAGCAAAAAAGTCTTTTAATTAATGGTAAGCACTAAGCAACACACAAAGAATTGGTGATCAGAGAAATCTTCACCAACAAGATGATAGTTCAAACCTGACTGACAAGGTGAAAATGTGATGAGGTGACTGGGAGAGAAAACCATATATGCTAAGACACTATGGTAGAAACAAGTAGGAGACGTTCAAGTAACAAAAAGCCAATATAGCTACACTGAAATGGGGCAGAAAATATTAACTCATTTAGGACTTCAGTAAGCCATGCAATTAGGAATTCACTGCAGTGAGAGGGCATTGAATGACACCAAAATGTGTAGCAGTCATAATAGTCACAATAATAGCTCCCAAAGACATTCATGTCCTAATCTCTAGGATTTGTGAATTACAGGGCAGGAGGGAAATAAGGTAGCTGATAGAATTAAGGTTACTACAGCTGGTGTTGTGGCACAGTAAGTTAAGCTGCTGCTTGCAATGCTGGCATCCCATGAGTGCTGGTCTGAGTCCCAGCTACTTGCCTTCTGATCCAGCTCCCTGATAATGCTCTTGGGAAGGCAATGGGCCTCACCACCCACATAGGAGACCTCGGTAGAATTTTCCGGGATTCTGGATTTAGCCTAGCTCACACATGGCTATTGCAGCCATTTGGGGAGTGAACCAGAAGGTAGAAAATCTCTTAGTTGCTCTGCCTGTCAAATAAATAAATAAATCTTTTTTAAAAAAGAATTAAGGTTGCTAATCATATTACTTTTAAATAGGGATATTAATGATTATACAGATAGGGTCACTGTAATCCTTAAATATGGAAAAAGAAGAAAAGTCATCATTGGAGTGATTCAATGTGAGGACACATTGCTGGCTTTGAAAACATAGGAAGCAGGCCATGAAGTCAAAGAACATAGTGACTTCTAAAAAGTTCATAAAGACAAGAAAATTGATTCTCTAGTTTATAAAATAGGCATTTTAGATATACCAAAGAATCAAGAGCTTTCAGAATAATGTAGTTAACACCTAAATTATAAATGATTCTTCTGTGAATTTATGAGACCTCTTTGGAATTATGTCATTAATACTATATTCATATGGCTTGTTTTCATCTTTTTCAGCTGGCTTGCTGAGATTTTATTCTTCATAGGTCATTATTACTTTTATTCAAATGCATTTATATTATATTTAAATGGTTTGTTTTTCATATTTAGAACTGACAACTTAAAAAAGAAAGAACAACTTGGATGGGGAAAAATTAGAGTGAGAAGGGCAACGTATGACTAAAATAAATGATCCTGGAGTTGTTATCATTGTGATACAGCAGGTTAAGCCATCACTTGGGAAGCTGTCATCACATATCCTAGTACCTGGGATCCAGTCTCATCTCTGCTTCTGATCCAGTTTCCTGCAAATACACCTGGCAAGCAGAAGATGATGGCAAGTACTTAAGTTCCTGTCACTAATGTGGGAGACCTGGACAGAGCTCCTATCTTCCAGATTTGGTGTAGCCCAGCTCTGGATGTCACAGACATTTGGGGAATGAATGGGCGGATGAAAGATGTCTGTCAATTAATTAATTAAAACATTTTTAAAGGATCATAGGACTAAACTAAAAATAGATTCAGTAATGCCCTTAAACTAGTTATTCTACTTCAAGTAAGTCAATTATCTAGTTGCCTCAATTTTCTCACTTGTATTAGATTATCCTTTTCAAGTTCTAAGATTTTTTAATTGTATAGGAAACAAAACTTGTATTTTCAATAATTTATCTATACTAATACTTACTGTCATAAATTAGTGGCAATACTTGATAGTTTCCTATTATATTTTAATCTGAATTTATATCTAAGAAACTCCAAATTAAATACTAGCTTGTTAAAAGTTGTTAAACTTGGCTTGGTATCATTTTATTCCTATCTTAGCAATTTTCCTTCAAATTAGAACAAAAAATACCCTATATTCAGTATCATAATGTGTACACGCCTATAAACAATATAATTGATGAAAATTTTCAGTGTTTACAAAACAAAAAATTGTCAACAGAGTGCCTGGCAGTAAACTTACCAGGAAAAAAATTACAGCCTATACTTCATGAAGATTGGCTCAAAACAAACTGTCCCTGCCAACAGAAAATCTGACAATTATTCTGTTGTCTAATTTGGCGCAGGCTAAGTTGACCTTGTTTTTCATCTCAGTCTTTTAATTCTTGTTAACTTGGCATAAGAGAAGAACATATGGTATATGTCTACGAAGTCCATTTCTGCATCTTGAACCAAAATAAATGTAGTATACTTAGCATTTTCAGTGTGTTAAGCTCTTAAGATACCTTTATTGTATATGAAATAGAGCTGGTTAAGTTCATTCCCACTAGTTATTTTACACTTACTATCTGTAACTCACTACACATCAATCTTTTTTTATTTCATTTATTTGAAAGGGAGTGAGAGGGAGACACAAGAGAAAGAGATCTTCCATCCACTGATTCACTCCACAACAATCAGAACTAGGCCAGGCAACACCCATAGCCTAGAACTCCACCTGGCTCCCCAGTGTGGATGGAAAGGGCACAATACTTGGGCTATCATCCATTGTTTTCCCAGGTGCATTAGTAGGGAGCTGGACTGGAAATGGAGCAGGCAGTACTTGAACTGGGATTTTGATATGGGATGCTGGTGTTGAAAGCAGCAGCTTAACCCACTGTGCCACAAAGCCAGCCACAAAATATCTTTAAGCTCTGGTATATGACTAAAACTGGATGCTTTTTAACTTATCTCCAAAGAAACTAGACAATCTTAAGTTCTTTTAAAATATAAAAATAAAAAGTTATCAGCAATCAGGACCCTAAAAATATTTACAGGTTTTAACTTAATCTACAGCTATGTTTAAGAAACCTTATCAAGATAAAGTTATAAAGAGAACTAAAGAACAACAATAATTTCCATTTTATATCAAACCTAAATCTGATCCATGTCTTTAAATTTTTTTCTGACCCACTAAAGCTTCATGGAAGAGAAGTTAACGGAGGGAGCTCCAAGATGGCAGAATAGGGAGGGAGCACACTGATAGTCCAGGAAAAGACAGTTTAATAAAAGTGGAGATACTGTAGGTTCAGGGAAGAGTTAGGGAAAAAACAGCAGAGGAAACTCTTCCAGAACTAGTGGGACACATTGGGCCTATGTGGAAGGCATGGGCACCCATGGCTCGGGACCCCAGCCACCGAATCTACGCACCAGTACTAGAAAGGAAGGTGAGGCCAAACCTCAGTAGCCCAAGACACTGGCGGGAAAGCGGAAGGAAGAGTCTAGAGGGAACAAAGCTTGAAAGCCGGGGGGGAAAGTTCACCAGCCTAACTACAGGAGAGAATATATATATATATATATATATATGAAGGGACCAGTATAGACACAATTCTCTCTCTCCATACACCTTACAAAGGTGAGCAAGACAAAGAGCAGGCACCATTTTGGACACACATAAAAGCTGCATCCACCATCAGCCAAGCAGAAAAACCTGACTTTGGTGGAGAGGGAAGTAACAGGAGGTTAGGACCTAGGGAATGTGTGGAGCTAATGAACTGAGACTGTGAAAAATAAAAAAACAGAGAGTACGTGAGAGGACTCATGGAGTACCGGAGACGTGAGAACTCTCCAGAGACACCACAATCTTGGCAACCCGGTGGGAGACTGAATGGGAATTTGAGCTTACACTGAAGACCGAACAGTTCCTTTGTGTGGTCCTTGGGACAGAGCAGATGAATATTATACCCACAGGCGCCAGAGCTCAGACACTGACTGCCTTTAACTCTGCTCAGCTGTGCAGATTTACTTCCCTTCTGAATAAAAGAGAAAGCGAGAGTGAGAGCAGATTTACCACGTCTAACCTGGGTGTGTCACCTTTGGCACACCCTTAACCCTGAAGAACCAAACACAGCTCGCTGGCCACACCCATCACAAGCCTCTAAGGATCCATCAAAAGCAGAAAGTCCACATAATCTAGGGTCATAGTATACCAAGAAAAGCCACCACAGCAAAGGAAAAAAAGAAGAAATCAAGAATATCTCCAGAATGCCAAGCAACAAATGCAGAAACTGAAGAAACAGGACCAAGGAAAACATTATGATGCCCTCAAATGAACAAGACACCCCAAGCCAAGATTATGAAGATCAAGAGATAGAAGAAATGCAAGATACGGATTTCAAAAAATTTATGATAAGAACATTTAGAAGTTCTCAAAAACAAATTCTTGAACTACAGAAACCCTTACTGCACAGGATACAAAATCTCTCTCGGGAAAATGAAATTTTAAGGAGGAATCAAAATGAAATGAAGAAACTACCAGAACATGAAATTATGATAGTGAAGAGAAATCAAAATGAAATGAAGAATTCAATAGATCAAATGACAAACACATTAGAGAGCCTTAAAAACAGAATAAGTGAAGCAGAAGAGAAAATATCGGACTTAGAAGACAGAGCACAGGAAAGTATACAAACCAAAGAAAAGAAGAGGAAATTAGAAATCTAAAAAATATTGTCAGGAATCCACAGGATACTGTTAAAAAAACCCAACATTCGGGTTCTAGGAGTTCCTGAAGGAAAAGAGAGGGAGAAAGGATTAGAAGGCCTTTTTAGTGAGATACTAGCAGAAAACTTCCTGCGTTTGGAGGAGGGCAGAGACATCCTAGTACAGGAAGCTCATAGAACCCCTAGTAAACATGACCAAAAGAGATCCTCACCACAACATGTTGTAATCAAACTCACCACAGTGAAACATAAAGAAAAGATTCTAAAATGTGCAAGAGAGAAATGTCAGATTACTCTCAGAGGATCTCCAATTAGACTCACAGCACACTTCTCATCAGAAACCCTATAGGTTAGGAGGGAATGGTGACGCATAGCCCAGGTACTAAGAGAGAAAAACTGCCAGCCCAGAATATTGTATCCTGCTAAGCTCTCATTTGCGAAAGAAGGTGAAATAGAAACCTTTCATAGCAAACAGAAATTCAAAGAATTTGTCACCACTCATCCAGTCCTACAAGAGATGCTTAAAGAAGTATTACACACAGAAACACAGCCATCAATATGAAAGAAAGTAAAAGAAGAAAACCTCACAGTAAAAGATCACAGGAAGTTCAAAGCATATATTAGAAAATTTCTTTGGGAAAATGGCAGGGCAAAGTTACTACTTATCAATAGTCACATTGAACATTAATGGCCTCAACTCTCCAGTTAAAAGACACAGATTAGCTGAGTGGATTAAGGAACAAAACCCATCTATTTGCTGCTTACAAGAAACACATCTTTCCAACAAAGATGCATGCAAACTGAAAGTGAAAGGCTGGAAAAACATATTCCATGCCAACAGAAACAAAAAAAAGCTGGATAGCCATCTTAATATCAGACAAAATACACTTTAACACAAAAACTGTTTTTTTTTATCTTTTATTTAATGAATATAAATTTCCAAAGTACGACTCATGGGTTACAATGGCTTTCCCCCCCATAACTTCCCTCCCACCCACAACCCTCCCCTTTCCCACTCCCTCTCCCCTTCCATTCACATCAAGATTCATTTTCGATTATCTTAATATACAGAAGATCAGCTTAGTATACCTTAAGTAAGGATTTCAACAGTTTGTTCCCACACAGAAACATAAAGTGAAAAATAATAGATGATTTTTTTAAATGATGATGAAATCAGATCAGACCTATTGTCATGGTTAATCCCAGTGACAGTCAAGTTGGGAATTGATAATTTCTTTTTTTTTTTTTACAGAAGATCAGTTTAGTGTACATTAAGTAAAGATTTCAATCGTTTGCACCCCCATAGAAACACAAAGTGAAATATACTGTTTGAGTACTCGTTATAGCATTAAGCCTCAGTGTACAGCACATTAAGGACAGAGATCCTACATGAGGAGTAAGTGCACAGTGACTCCTGTTGTTGACTTTACAAATTGACACTCCTGTTTATGGCATCAATAATCTCCCTATGCACCAGTCATGAGTTTCCAAGGCTATGGAAGCCCCTTGAGTTCTCCGACTCTTATCTTGTTTAGACAAGGTCATAGTCAAAGTGGAGGTTCTCTCCTCCCTTCAGAGAAAGGCACCTCCTTCTTTGAAGACCTGTTCTTTCCACTGGGATCTCACTCACAGAGATCTTTTTGCCAGAGTGTCTTGGCTTTCCATGCATGAAATACTCTCATGGGCTTTTCAGCCACATCCGAATGCCTTTAGGGCTGATTCTGAGGCCAGAGTGCTATTTAGGACATCCGCCATTCTATGAGTCTGCTGAGTATTTCACTTCCCATGTTGGATCACTCTCCCCTTTATTTATTCTATCGGTTAGTGTTAGCAGATACTAGACTTGTCTATGTGCTCCCTTTGACTCTTAGTCCTTTCATTATGATCAATTGTGAACTGAAATTGATCACTTGGAATAGTGAGATGGCATTGGCACATGCCACCTTGATGGGATTGAATTGGAATCCCCTGGTATGTTTCCCATTCTACCAATTGGGGCAAGTCAGCCCGAGCATGCCCCAAATTCTACATCTCTTCCCTCTCTTATTCCCACTTTTATGTTTAACAGGGATCACATTTCAGTTAATTTTCAACACTTAAGAATAACTGTGTGATAATTACAGAATCAAACCAGTCATATTAAGTAGAACAGACAAAAAAAAATACTATGAGGGATAATGTATTAAGTTGTCCATTAGCAGTCAGGGCTATGCTGATCAAGTCACCATTTCTCATAGTGTCCATTTCTCTTCAGGACGTTTCCTTTTTGGTGTTCAGTCAGTTGTCACCGATAAGGGAGAACATATGGTATTTGTCCCTTTGGGACTGGCTTACTTCACTCAGCATGGTGTGTTCCAGATTCCTCCATTTTGTTGCAAATGACTGGATTTCGTTGCTTCTTACTGCGGTATAGTATTCTAAAGAATACATATCCCATAATTTCTTTATCCAGTCTACCATTGATGGGCATTTAGGTTGGTTCCAGGTCTTGGCTATTGTGAATTGTGCTGCAATAAACATTAGGGTGCAGACCGCTTTTTTCTTTATCAATTTAAACTCCTTTGGGTAAATTCCAAGGAGTGGGATGGCTGGGTCGAACGGTAGGGTTATCTTCAGGTTTCTGAGGAATCTCCAGACTGACTTCCATAGTGGCTTGACCAGTTTGCATTCCCACCAACAGTGGGTTAGTGTCCCTTTTTCCCCACATCCTCGCCAGCATCTGTTGTTGGTAGATTTCTGCATGTGAGCCATTCTAACCGGGGTGAGGTGAAACCTCATTGTGCTTTTGATTTGCATTTCCCTGATTGCTAGTGACCTTGAACATTTTTTCATGTGCCTGTTGGCCATTTGGATTTCCTCTTTTGAAAAATGTCTATTGAAGTCCTTGGCCCATCTCTTAAGTGGGTTGTTGGTTTTGTTTTTGTGGAGTTTCTTGATCTCTTTGTAGATTCTGGTTATTAACCCTTTATCTGTTGCATAGTTTGCAAATATTTTTTCCCATTCTGTCGGTTGTCTCTTCACTCTCCTGACTGTTTCTTTTGCAGTACAGAAACTTCTCAATTTGATGCAATCCCAATAGTTGATTTTGGCTTTGACTGTCTGTGCCTCCCGGGTCTTTTCCAGAAATTCTTTGCCTGTGCCAATATCTTGAAGGGTTTCTCCAATGTTCTCTAATAACTTAATGGTGTCAGGACGTAGATTTAGGTCTTTAATCCACGTTGAGTGGATTTTTAACACAAAAACTGTTAAGAGAGAAAAGAGGGGCACTATATAATGATTAAGGGATCAATTCAACAGGAAGATGTAACTATTGTAAACATATATGCACCTAACTCCAGGACACTGGTTTATTTAAAAGGTATGTTAAGGAACTTAAAGGGAGACTGAGACTCCAATACAATACTACTGGGGGACTTCAATACTCCACTCTCAGAAACAGACAGGTCAACCAGACAGAAGAACAACAAGGAAATAGCACATTTAATCAACACCATAACCCAAATGGATCTAACAGGTATCTGCAGAAGTTTTCATCCTACACTTAAATAATTTACATCCTTCTCAGCAGTACATGGAACCTACTCTAGGACTGACCACAAACTAGGCCATAAAGCAAGTCTCAACAAATTCAAAAGATTTAGAATCATACCATGCAGCTTCTCAGACCATAAAGGAATGAAGTTGGAAATTAGTAACTCAGGAATCCCTAGAGCATATGCAAACACATGGAGACTGAACAACATGCTCTTGAATGAACATTGGGTCATAGAAGAAATCAAAAGAGAAATCAAAAACTTTCTGGAAGTAAATGAGGATAACAGCACAATGTACCAAAAATTATGGGATATAGCAAAGGCAGTGTTAAGAGGAAAGTTCATATCAATAGGTGCCTACATCAAGAAGTTGGAAAGGCACCAAAGAAATGAGCTTTCAATGCATCTCAAGGATCTAGAAAATCTGCAGGAAATGAGACCCAAATCTACTAGGAGAACAAAAATAATTAAAATCAGAAGAAGAAATCAATAGAATTGAATCAAAAAAAGATTACAAAAAATCACCCAAAGTATGAGCTTTTTTTGACAAAAAACAAAACTGACACCCCATTGGCCCAACAACTAAAAAAAGACAAGACCCAAATCAATAAAATCAGAGACGAAAACAGAAACGTAACAACAGAAACCACAGAAATAAAAAGAATCATCAGAAATTACTACAAGGACTTATATGCCAGCAAACAGGGAAATCTATCAGAAATGGATAGATTCCTGGACACATGCAACATACCTAAATTGAACCAGGAAGACATCAAAAACCTAAACAGACCCATAACTGAGACAGAAATTGAAACAGTAATAAAGGCCCTCCCAACAAAGAAAAGCACACAGCCGGATGCATTCAATGCTGAATTCTACCAGACATTTAAAGAAGAACTAACTCCAATTCTTCTCAAACTATTCAGAACAATCGAAGAAGAGGGAATCCTCCCAAATTCTTTCTATGAAGCCAGCATCACCATAATTCCTAAGCTGGAAAAAGATGCAGGATTGAAAGAGAATTACAGACCAACTTCCCTGATGAACATAGATGCAAAAATCCTCAATAAAATTCTGGCCAATAGAATGCAACAACACATCAGAAAAATCACCCAGCCAGACCAAGTGGGATTTATCCCTGGTATGCAGGGATGGTTCAATGTTGACAAAACAATCAATGTGATACACCACATTAACAAACTGCAGAAGAAAAACCATATGATTATCTCCATAGACGCAGAGAAAGCATTTGATAAAATACAACACCCTTTCATGATGAAAACCCTCAGCAAACCTGGTACAGAAGGAACAGTTCTCAATACAATCAAAACAATTTATTAAAAACCCATGGCCAGCATCCTATTGAATGGGGAAAAGTTGGAAGCATTTCCACTGAGATCGTACCGGACAGGGATGCCCACTCTCATCTGCTATTCAATATAGTAATGGAAGTTTTAGCCAGAGCCAACAGGCAAGAAAAAGAAATTAAAGGGATACAAATTGGGAAGGAAGAAGTCAAATTATCCCTCTTTGCAGATGATATGACTCTTTATATAGGGGATACAAAGAACTCTACTAAGAGACTATTGGAATCCATAGAAGAGTTTAGCAAAGTAGCAGGATATAAAATCAATGCACAAAAATCAATCACAATACCAGATTTCAGGGCATACTACAAGACAGTTGTAATTGAAACAATATGGTACTGGTACATAAACAGATGGATAGAACAATGGAACAGAATAGAAACACCAGAAATCAATCCAAACATCTACAGCCAACTTATATTTGATCAAGGATCCAAAATCAATCCCTGGAGTAAGGACAGTCTATTCAATAAATGGTGCTAGGAAAATTGGATTTTCACATGCAGAAATATGAAGCAAGACCCCTACCTTTCACATTACACAAACATGCACTCAACATGGATTAAAGACCTAAATCTATGACACGGCACCATCAAATTATTAAAGAACATTGGAGAAACCCAGCAAGATATAGGTATCGGGAAAGATTTCCTGGAAAAGACTCCGGAAGCACAGGCACTCAAAGCCAAAATTCACATTTGGGATTGCATCAAATTGAGAAGTAGTTGTACTGCAAAAGAAACAGTCAGACGAGTGAAGAGGCAACTGACAGAATGGGAAAAAATACTTGAAAACTATGCAACAGATAAAGGGTTAATAACCAGAATCCACAAAGAGATCAAGAAACTCCAAAAAACAAAACAAACAACCCACTTAAGAGATGGGCCAAGGACCTCAACAGACATTTTTCAAAAGAGGAAATCCAAATGGCCAACAGGCACATGAAAAAATGTTCAAGGTCATTAGCAATCAGGGAAATGCAAATCAAAACCACAATGAGGTTTCACCTCACCCCGGTTAGAATGGCTCACATGCAGAAATCTACCAACAACAGATGCTGATGAGGATGTAGGGGAAAAGGGACACTAACTCACTTTTGGTGGGAATGCAAACTGGTCAAGCCACTATGGAAGTCAGTCTGGAGATTCCTCAGAAACCTGAATATAACCCTACCATACAAACCAGCCATCCCACTCCTTGGAATTTACACAAAGGAAATAAAATTGGCAAACAAAAAAGCTGTCTGCACCTTAATGTTTATTGCAGCTCAATTCACAATAGCTAAGACTGGGAATCAACCTAAATGCTCATCAACAGTAGACTGGATAAAGAAATTATGGGACATGAGGCCGGCGCCGTGGCTCACTAGGCTAATCCTCCGCCTAGCGACGCCAGCACACCGGGTTCTAGTCCCGGTCAGGGCTCCGGATTCTGTCCCAGTTGCCCCTCTTCCAGGCCAGCTCTCTGCTGTGTCCCGGGAGTGCAGTGAAGATGGCCCAGGTGCTTGGGCCCTGCACCCCATGAGAAGACCAGGAAAAAGCACCTGGCTCCTTCCATCGGATCAGCGCGGTGCGCCGGCCACAGTGCGCCGGCCACGGCGGCCATTGGAGAGTGAACCAATGGCAAAGGAAGACCTTTCTCTCTGTCTCTCTCTCTCTCTCTCACTGTCCACTCTGCCTGTCAAAAAAAAAAAAGAAATTATGGGACATGTACTCTATAGAATACTATACAGCAATAAAAACAATGAAATCCGGTAATTTGCAATAAGATGGAGGAATCTGGAGTGCATCACACTGAATGAAATAAGCTAGTCCCAAAGGGACAAATATCATATGTTCTCCATGATCAGTGACAACTAACCGAGCTCAAAAAGGAAACTTGGTGAGGTGAAATGGACACTGTGAGAAACAGTGACTTGATCAGCCCTTGTCCTGATGTTGCTGTACAACTTAATACTTTATCCCTTTTAGTATTTTTTGTCCTACTTAATACTACTGGTTGAACAGTGTAATTAACACACAATTATTCTTAGGTGTTGAAATTTAACTGAAAAGTGATCCCTGTTAAATATAAGAGTGGGAATAAGAGAGGGAGGAGATGTACAATGTGGGACATGCTCATTCAGACTTACCCCAAATGGTGGAATTCGAAATGTACCAGGGGATTCCAATACAATCCCATGAAGGTGGCATGTACCAATGCCATTTCACTAGTCCAAGTGATCAATTTCTGTTCACAATTGATCACACTGATAGGTCTAAGAGTCAAAGGGATCACACAAACAAGACTAGTGTTTGCGAATACTAACCGATAGGATAAAAAAAAAGGGAGAGAATTAGCCAACATGGGAAGCGGGATACACAGCAGTCTCATAGAACTGTAGTGCTGCCCTAAGCAGCACTCTGGCCTCAGAATCAGCCCTTGAGGCTTTCAGATCTGGCTTAAAAGCCCAAGAGAGTATTTTAGGCATGGAAAGCCAAGACACTCTGGAAAAAAAATAACCTAAATGAAAGATCTCTGCGAGTGAGGTCCCAGTGGAAAGAACGGGCCATCAAAGAAGGAGGTACCTTTCTCTGAAGGGAGGAGAGAACTTCCACTTTGACTATAACCTTGTCTAAATAAGATCAGAGTTGGCGAACTCAAAAGGCTTCCATAGCCTTGGAAACACATGACAAAAGCCTATGGAGATTACTGATGCCATAAACAAGAGTGTCAATTTGTTATTTCAACAACAGGAGTTACTCTATACTTACTCCTCATGTAGGATCTCTGTCCTTAATGTGCTGTACAATGTGAATTAATGCTATAACTAGTACTCAAACAGTATTTTACACTTTGTGTTTCGGTGTGGGCGCAAACTATTGAAATCTTTACTTAATATATACTAAATCGATCTTCTGTATATAAAGATAATTGAAAATGAATCTTGATGCAAATGGAATGGGAGAGGGAGCAGGAGATGGGAAGGTTGTAGATGGGACGGAAGTTTGTGGGGGAAAAGCCATTGTAATCCATAAATTGTAGTTTGGAAATTTACATTTATTAAATAAAAGTTAAAAAAAAAAGAAAGAGAAGTTACATTTTACTATGGGTTTAATATGTCCTAAAAAAATGTGGGAAATGAACAGATTTATAGAATCATAGCTCTTCTATAGAACTTTTGTTCCTTGGTAATAAAATCGGAATAATAAAAACCATAGAAAAGCCAAAGCTGGAAAATAAATAAGGAGTAGTGTTTTGTCCAGGAATGTATCATTTTATTTTTATTAACTAAGTTAAGGGAAAAACATGAATGTATAACCTCATATATAAAGTCTTTATACTCTTAACTTTATAAACTTTCAGCTATAGAAGATATTATTACTGATATCTTCATTATCTGAGACCCTGTAGCTCTGAGTTTACATAGAGCTCAACAGTCCACATAATATGAAAAACTTAATAATAAATTAACTCTTGTAAATACAGTCTCCTTTTAAAAATCCATACCTTTGGGGAACAACTCGGACTAGACTAAGTTACTGGAATTAAGACTTATTCTATGCATCTGCTCTCCCACAATATGGCGCTGGGAGAGGAGGCAACAGCTTCTACACAGCTGCCTCTCATCAACTTGACAAGCTGCAGGACCTGCTCCTGATTGGAGGAGAGCAGCGTACTCGGCGTGTGGGCAGCCAAGTTAGGATTGGCAGAGGAGGACTATAAAGGAGGAGAGAGACGGCATGCACCAGGAACATCTAAGGGGAACACCTGTGCAGCCCCCGAGAGAGCCGGCCGGCAGTGTGCCGCTCCCCTGTGGAAGTGGGGAATGTGGCAGGGGGAACCGCCCTTCCACGGAGGTGGAAGGGACAGTAGCCAACCCGGGAAGGACCAGCAGCCAACCCGGGAAGGACCAGCAGCCAACCCGGGAAGAACCAGCAGCAAACCCGGGGAGGGCCGAGCAGACGAAAGAACAGCGCAGGGTCCTGTGTCGTTCCTCCACGAAGAGGGGGAGCGACACATACCCAGTGATACTATCATTAATTCCTACACATGAAGTATTAGTTCATATGTTTTCATTGATTATTACTTAAACACTCCAAATAGCAACACAATGCAAAAGTATATATATTTTTTCTGCAAGGGAAAGGGTTTATTGGAGAAAACCTGACAGACATGAAGGAAGGGCCGAAGAAGGAAAAGTGAGAGGAGAGCATAAGAGAGAGAGAGAGACAGGGAGAGATCAGGAGATGGAGAGAAACAGAGCCACATATTCTGGAGCAGGTCCTTTTAAAACTTTGCTGGGAGGCAGGCAGGGAAGTAGGAGAGGGAATCCCATTAAGATGTGGGTGGGGCTGACACCAGTGGTTGGGCCATGTGGCTACCTGGCTTCCAGCAATGGCGGTGGGGGCTAGAGCCTAGGATGGTGTCAGGATACACCATTTTATTAACATTTCCCCTTTTTGCTTTTTATAAAGCAGGAGTTGTATGGGATTACATTAGTCCCAAAAGTCCAGGAGGGATAGAGGGACGATGATCTATCTTTAGAGCTATTTCCTGTTGAAACGGGGTGACAAGGTACTCTTCGCTGGCATGGGGCGATGTCTCAAGCTGCTGTCTCCTGAGTGGGGAGCTAAATATATCCCTGTAGCAGCATTTGGTTGACTGCTGGATGAGTAAAGGCTTTGGTTTGTTCCATTATCACCTCCTATAAACACTTAAACAGACAAGATAGTATAAAAGCCGGGGTGAGAATAGCAACCAGTTATCCAAAGAGAGGCATTAACCAAGTAATGAGAGGATTTCATAGAGGAGAGGAAATGGCGGGGGGGGGGGCTCTGGACCCTTGTGAAGACTGTTTAATGGACGTGGTTTAAAGCTGATCCCAATCAAGACTGGGAGAAAAGCCACTCATCTTTTTGCAGGTAGAGGGGTTTGTCTGTAGAGAAATTCTGAACAAGCATACAACATTAAGTGGGGAAGAGGATCATCAATATATACAGGTTGGGAGTAGAGCCATTGACATTAGAGTAGAGGCTATGAATATAAAGGAATGAGATCCCAAGTGGGCTTGACAGGGTCTAGAACAAAGGACAGAGTCATTACTAGAGGACCTAAGAGAGGTGCTGTCTAAGCCACAAATAAGTTCTCCAATTGAGAGGCAAGCAGAAAGTGACAAAAGGGGCCTGATAATAATCTGGTGGGCTTTAAGGCCTTGTCTGTTAGGATGCCCAGACCTACCTATCTCTTCACATGGGGTACCTCCTTGGTAAGGCACCCTGTTGACTTCCATTATCTAGCTGGCCTGGGAGAAGAGCTGGCCAGGTAAAGGCAGGTGACTTCTTCTGCCTGCAATGTTACTGACCCTACTTGGCCACCACCTCAGCAGCAGTGGTCACTTTGGAAGCTAGGCTGAGTGAAAGGCTTTTCAGCTTGGAGCCAGCAAGATCTGTGGCTCTGACCTGGGTGTCCTTCGACTCCAGGGCAGTTCTATTTCCAGTGATCCAACTCTTTGCTGGCAGAGCTTCCAGGGCTCTTCATAAGCTGAATTCTGCTTAAACCCTGGCTTTCCACATCAAAATCCAGTGCAGTGGACTGGCCTGTTGGTTCTCCTTGATAGATGACTGTATAGAACAGGCTTTAATATGCCTGCCACCTATCTTTACATTGCTTCTGCTGCCTAGCTTTCTTTTTCCTCCTGGTTTTTGTTAAAGCAGACCAGAGGATGCAAGTCAAGGGGGTGCTCTCAAGTCCTATCTCTAATCTTCGGTGGCCTAAACTAGAAGTCTGTAGTCACAGGCATGTTCTAATAGCGGTTTATTTTGAAATAGACAATGCCTATGAGAAAAGCTATATCTTCACTTTAAAACTTTCTCTCCCTTTGTTTGGTCTGAAAGCGAGGTTTTGCCTGTTTACTGTGCCCACAGCAAATTAAACCTACCTGTGAAAACATAATTTAAGCTCTCATTTTGGCTATGCTGTTACAGAAAAGTGTTAGCCATCCCTTACAAAAGTATATTTCAAAATAACTGAAAACCTTGAAAAATAGAAATTACAGTTCAGAAAGTCAATCAAGAAACACTGGAGAAATGTTCAGGTCTCATGTAAAATGAAATTATGGAACTTAGGCCAATTAATAAAATTCCACAAGGACAATGAATAAAAGAATGACATGTATCTGCTATCAAAGTACTGATAGAAGCCCTTGGTAAAAAGGACCAAAGTCCTGGTCTGTTTTTCTAAAAAATGGCCCTCTATGAAAGTCAAATATGAAGTTAAAGATGTTATATCATGCTATTAGACAATTTAGTCAGAAAAAATAGGACTGCTTCCCACACTGCAAATCAAATTGATTTACATTTTGCTCCTTCTATGAATTTCTGCAGTTGAACTTAGATATTTTATTAATATAAAGTAAATGTATCTGTTTTATACCTTTTATTTTTTAATAAAATTGTCACTATTTACTATGATTTAACCCCATTTTTAATATATAATATATATTATACATTTATTGAAGAAATTGGTTATTACATTTATTGAAGAAATTGGTTATTTGTCCTACAGAATTTTCCACATTGACCTGAATGCATCCTTTTTTTAAATTTATTTTTAAAGGAATACAGATTTCATAAGTACAACTTTAGGAATATAGTGCCCTCCCACCCACACTCCCACCCCTCCTCCTCCTCCCTCTCCCCTTCACAGTCCCATTCTCCATGAAGATTCCTTTTCAATTAACTTTGTACACAGAAGACCAACTCTATACTAAGGGAAAATTTCAACAATTTACAAACCCCCACACATAAAAAAAACCCTGAGAACTAGTTTTACAGTTAACTCTCATAATAAAATTCATTGAGGAAAGATTCCTGCCTGCATGGGGGGTTAGTGCACAGTGACTCCTGTTGTTAATTTTACAATTAACATCCTTATGTATAATGTCAGTAACCACCCAAGGCTCCTGACATAAGCTGTCAGGCTATGGAAGCCTTCTGAGTTCACAAACTCCATCAATATCTGGACAAGGCCACAAGCAACGTGTAAGTTCTCACCTCCCTTTAGAGAAGAGTGCATCCTTCTTTGATGGCCACTTCTTTCTGCTGGGGTTTCATTCACAGAGATCCTTCATGTAAAACATTTTTTGCCACAGTGTCTTGGCTTTCCATGCCTGAAATGCTCTCATGGGCTTTTCAGCCAGCCCAGGAAGTCCTTAAAGGCTGATTCTGAGATCAGAATGTTACTTAAAGCGATTGTCATTCTATGAGTCTGCTGTGTGGACTGCTTCCCATGTTGCAACTTTCTCTCCTTTTTAATTCTATCTATTGCTATTACTAGACACTGTTGTAGTATGATGAGGCTATTACAAAGTTCTGGGCAAGGGAGAGCTCCCAAAGCAGCTTATGATTGTAAAGGCCAAATTCTTTAGCAATAGAGCTGAGGAGAAGAATAAGGATGGAGTGGATGGAGGTGGGCTGTGTCCTAGTTGCTTGAAGCCATGTGGTTCATTAAATGGTAAAATATATGCTGTCCTCTGGTGATCTGAATGTAGATTCTTTGACTTCTTCTACATCCCTATCTCTACACTGAGAACCCACTTAACAGCTTCTAGGAATTCAGGGTGTGAGGGGCATGGATTACTGCTGACTCACCATAAAAAGTGTGTGTTAGAGGTAACACCAGCACTTAAAGGCTTTGGGTAGTTAAACTTTTTCATTTCTAAAGTAAGACTGATACCAGTTGTAATTAAAATATGTGTCAAAAGAAAACAAAACACTTTCAGATCTAAACTATCTGATTACTATCACGAAGGTCACACATATTGGTCACTGAGTGACACACATACCAAAATCACTGCAAGTAACATCAAAAAGCACTATAAGGGACCGGCGCTGTGGCTCACTTGGTTAATCCTCCGCCTGCGGCACTGGCATCCCATATGGGTGCCAGTTCTAGTCCCGGTTGCTCCTCTTCCAGTCCAGCTCTCTGCTGTGGCCCAGGAGGGCAGTGGAGGATGGCCCAAGTGCTTGGGCCCCTGCACCTGCATGGGAGACCAGGAGGAAGCACCTGGATCCTGGCTTTGGATTGGTGCAGTGCCAATGGAAGGAAGACCTTTATCTCTGTCTCTCCCACTGTTTATAACTCTACCTGTCAAATCAAAAAAGCACTTAGAAATATCACTGCAAATCCTTGGTAAACTGAATTGATGCTGGAATCACAGCTTACAGATGTGCACTGTCACTTCAAGTCTAAATCCAATGACATAATTACCTGCTAAAACAAAAATATCAATATTCACCACAGAATTTCAGCAAGACCAAACTAAAATGCTCAGGGCATCCAAAATTATTTGGCATATAAAGAGATTGGGAAAAAGCTCAGCTCACTTGAGGAAAGATAATCAAAAACAACAACAGGAATAACAACATCATTTAGGACATCCCTATCCCACATGGGAGTGCTTGGGTTTGACTATCAGTCCTGGCTCCTCATTTCAGTTTTCTGCCAGTGCACATCTTAGGAAGCAGCAGTAATGACTCAAGTGATTAGGTTTCACCACCCATACTGGAGACCTACATTGAGTTTCCAGCTTCCAGCCTCAGCCTCCTTGGCAATTTTGAGCATTTGGAGAGTGGGCTGGTAGAGGGGAAACAGGCACATTTTTTCACTGCCAAAATCAAAACTGTTAAAACAAATGAAAAAATAGAATTTACAGAGAAGAAACAAATGAAAAACAAAAGACAAGAACAGGTGTTTGCATCGTGGTTAAGGTGCTACTTGAAAGGCCGACATCCTATGTTAGACTTCCTGGGTTCTAGATAGCTCTTCCAAATCCAGCTTCCTGCTAATGCATACCCTGAGAGGCAGCAGGTGTTGGTTCAAGTGCTTAGATCCCTGTCACCCATACTGGAGACCCAGACTGTGTTCCTACCTCCTGGATTTAGCTTGGCACAGCCCTGGCTCTGGCAGGCATTTGAGGAATGAGCCAGCCGATGAGAAATCTCTGTTTCTTTGTGACTTTCTGCCTTTCAAACAAACAAAATATTTGTGGAGAATGTGCTTAACTTTCAAAATATTTTTTAAAAAGCAAAATACAATAGCCAAAAATATTTTAAAATCTCTGATAGGTTCAATAATAGTAAAATAAAGGTATGAAAGGAATATCAGTAAACTTCAAAGCAGATCATTAGAAATTATCCAATGAGGGCACATGTTTAGCCTAGAGGTTAAGATGCCCACATTCATATTTGAATCCCTGAGTTCAATGCCCACCTCTAGCTCTTGACTCCAGCTTCCTGTTAATGCTGATACTGGGAGGCAGTGGAGATAGCTCAAGAAGTTGGGTTTCTGCCACCTGTATGAGAGATAAGGGATGAATTCTCAGTTCTTGGCTTTGGCCCAGTCCTAACTGTTGTGAACACTGGGGAGTGAACCAGCAGATATGAATTCTTCCTATGTCTATCTTTCTGTCTTTCTACCACTCAAATAAGTTTTTAAATTTTTCAAAAAGACAATATCCAGGGCCAGTGTTGTTACATACTTGGCTAAGCCTCTACCTGTGGCACCAACAACCCATATGGGCGCCAGTTCATGTCCTGGTTTCTCCTCTTCCAATCCAGCTCTTTTTATGGCCTAGGAAAGCAGTGGAAGATGGCCCAAGTGCTTGGGCCAGTGTTCCAGCATGGGAGACCCAGAAGAAGCTCCTGGATTAGGGCTTCAGATAGATGCAGCTCCAGCTCTTGCAGCCATTTGGGAAGTGAACCAGCAGATGGAAGAACTTTCTGTCTTTCCCTCTCTCTGTAGCTCTACCTCTCAAAAAAAATTTTTTAAAAAGGACAATATCCAATGAATAACAAAGAGAAAAATGTTAAAAATAACAACATAGCCTTAAAGGCCTGTGAGACCATGCTAAAAGGCCTAACATTCATGACATTATGTCCTAGAAGGGTGAGAAAAAGACTATGATGCTGAGATGAGGGGGAGTTCAGCAGAGACAATAATGGCTTAAACTACTCAATTTTTTAAGGAAAACTAAGGGTATTTGATGATAGCATTTTGAAAAACAAATAATATTGGAGAAATCACGCATGATTTTAGGATAGTTTAAGGTAAAAGTGGGCAGATATTTTTCTGTTAAGGGCCATTAATAAACATTTTTGGTTTTTCAGGTGTGTGGTCTCTATCACAACTACTTAACTTTAATTACAGTAATAAAGTAGATAACATGTAAATGAATGGATGGGAGTACATTCTAATAAAATTTTATTCACAACAATATTTTACTCATGGATTGTGGTTTCCTATCCCCCACACTAATGCTAAACTAATCAAGAAATTAAGATGTTAGCAAAGGATTAAATAGATGAGTAAAACAGAATACAGAATTCAGACCAATACAAAGATGCCCAATTGATTTTTGTCCAAAGTACAAAGGCAATTCAGTGGAGAAAGGATGGTTTTAAAACAAATGGTGGCTCTGCACACCCACTCACAACACACAGACCCACAGCAGCTCATAACACAGGAAACCGTGCCCATAGGAAACTCTCCACAGATTAGAGGTACAGTTTGTTAGGCAGTGTGTTATAGAGCTGAACATACCAGAGACGGACACTGGGGCATCCGTAACTGTGAGGAGAAGGGCAGTTCACACAAACAGAAGTTAACAACCTCATCCAACCAAGTAACCAGAAGAAAGTTACAAAGCCCCACAGGGGCCTTACCTTGGATACCTGCTCTACCCAAGAATACTGAACAGAGCACACAAGCCGCATTGAGCACACACCTCTTGGTACTTACTGAAAGTATAGATATCAGACTAAACCACAAAGACACAAATCAAAGTGAAAAGCAACCAGATTAAAAAAAAATACACTAATGCCAAAAAGCAAAGCAAAGAATAAGGAAGACTACAACACTTCAACAGTAGAAAGTTAAAATGAAGAGATCAAGGATATGCCAGATATGGAATTCATAAAATTTATCTGAATTAATTACATAGACACAATCAAAAGAAAATTCACAAACTAAATGAAAAGTTTTCCCATGAAATTAAAATATTAAAGAGAAGTCAGAATGAAATACTGCAAATTAAGAATTCAATAGATGAAATAAAAATGCAGTGGAAAGCCATAACAACAGAATAGGGAGACAGAAGAAAGAATACCAAAACTAGAAGACAAATTTCTGGAAATTTTAAAGTCAGACCAAAAAGAAGAAGAAATGAGAAAAAAACTGTTGGACATCTACAAGATACTATCAAACAAGCCAACATACAGGTCCTAGGAGTTCCTGAATACATGGAAAGAATTAGAAGGCCCCCTTAATGAAATAACAACAGAAAAATTCCCCAATCTGTAGAAAGAAAGAAAGATATCCAAAGTACACAGAACTCCCAATAGACACGAACAAAAAATATCTACACCACGACACATTGTAGTAAAATGTTCCACAATAAAACATAAAGAAAACATCCTAAAAGGCGCACAAGAGAAACACCAAATCTTGTTCAGAGGAATGCCAAATCAATTCACTCCAGAGTTCTCATCAAAAATCCTACAGGCAAGGAGAGAATGATAAGATATATTCCAAATCTTAAGAGAAAATAACTGTCAACCAAGAATATTCTACACTACAAAGCTCTCATTTATGAATGAAGGTGAAATAAAGACCTTCCATAACAAACAGGAATTGAAAGAATTTGTAACTACAAGACCAGCCCTACATAAGATGATCAAGGATGTGTTACACACAGAAATAGGAACATCACTACAAAAGAAGGTTAAGGCAAAAAATTATCCAAAAACTACAAAGGAAACCCAAACTAAAAAATTAGGACTATTAATGGAAATAAGGCAAGGCAAAGTCATTACTTAACAATTGTCACCCTGAATGTAAATGGTCTCAACAACTCTAGTTAATAAAGACACAGACTGGCTGAATGGATTAGAAAGCAGAACCCACCTATTTGCTGCCTACAAGAAACACATCTCACCAACTAAGATGCATGCAGACTGAAAGTGAAAGGATGGAGAAAGATATTTCATGATAACAGAAACCAACTGGTGTAACCATTCCTAGTATCAGACAAAATAGAATTTAACACAAAAACTATTAGAAGAGACAAAAAGGGCACTATATAATGATTAAGGGATCAATTGAACAGTAAGATGTGACTATTATACATGTATATGTACCTAATTACAGGGAAGCTGGCTATTTATAATAAATGTTAATGGATTTAAAGGGAGATACAGATTCAAACACAATAGTAATGTGGGGTTTGAATACCCCACTTTCAGCAATGGACAGATCAACCAGACAGAAAATCACCAAGGAAACAACAGAGTTAATCTATACTAAAGACCAAATGGACCTAACAGATGCCTACAGAGTTTTGACATTACAACCACAGAATACATATTCTTTTCACCAGTGCATGGAACTTTCTCTAGGACTGACCACATGCTAGGCCACAAATTAAGGCTCAGCAAATTCAAAAAAAATAAAATCATACCATGCATCTTTTTAGACCACAATGCAGTGAAGCTGGAAATCAGCAACTCAGGAATCTCTAGAACATATGCAAACACATGGAGTCTGAACAACACACTCCTGAATGAACAGTGGGTCAGTGTTAAATCAAAACAGAAATCAAAAGATTTCTGGAAACAAAAGAAGATGACAATACAACATATCAAAACAGCAAAAGCAGTGTTATGAGGAAAGTTTATAGCAGTTGGTGCCCACATCAAGAAATTGGAAAGGCACCAAATAAGAGAGCTATCAATATATCTCAAGGATCTAGAAAAACAACAGTATCAAACCCCAAACTAGTAGGAGAAACAAAATAATTAAAATTAGAAAAGAAACCAACAAAACTGAAATAAAAAAAATAGTAAAGATCACCAAAATGAAGAGCAGATTTTTTTGAAAAAATAAACAAATTTGAAACAACATTGGCCCAACAAACCAAAAGAGGAGGGAGAACACTAAAATCAATAAAATTAGAGATGAGAAAGGAAATGCAACAGGCACCACAGAAAGAAAAATAATCATTTGAAATTACTAGAAAGAGCTGTACGCCATTAAACTCGGAAACCTAGAAGAAATGGATAGATTCATGGATATATACAACCTACCAAAACTGAGCCATGAAGACATGGAAAACATAAACAAACCCATTACCAAGATGGAAATTGAATCAGTAATATAGACCCTTCCAACAAAGTAAAGCACAGGACTAGACGGCTTCACTGCTGAATTCTACCAGACATTTAAAGAACTACAATTATTTTCAGGTTGTTCAAAACCATTGAATCTTCCCAAATTTTTTCTATGAAACCAGCATCAGCTAAATTCCTAAACCTGGAGAAGATGCAACCGAGAAAGAGAACTACAGACCAATTTCCTTGATGAACATTGACACAAAAATCAACAAAATTCTAGCTGATCAAATCCAACAACACATCAGAAAGATCATTCACCCAGACCAAGTGGGATTTATCCCTGGTATGCAGAGATGGTTCAACATTAACAAAATCAAATATGATAGATCACATTAACAAACTGAAGAACAAAAACCATATGATTTTCTCAATAGATGCAGAGAAAGCATTTGATAAAATACAACACTCTTTTATGATAAAAATAAGGAACATTCCTCAACACAATTAATGAAATTTGTGACAAATCCACAGCTAGCATCCTATTGAATAGGGAAAAGTTGTAAGCATTTCCAATGATATCCATAACCAGAAAAGGATGCCCACTCTCACCATTGCTATTCAATATACTTCTGGAAGTTTTAGCCAGAGCTTTAGGCAAGAAAAAGAAATCAAAGGGATCAAATTAGAAAAGAGGAAGTCAAACAATCTTTATTTGTAGATGACATCATTCTATATACAGGGGATCCAAAAGACTCCACCAACAATCTAGTGGAACTCATAGAAGAGTTTGGTAAATTAGCAGGATATAAAATAAAAACACAAAGGTCAACAGCCTTTGTATACACAGACAATGCCATGGCTGAGAAAGAACTTCTAAGATCAATCCCATTCACAGTAGCTACCAAAAAAAAAAAACCTTGGAATAAATTTCACCAAGGATGTCAAAGGTCTCTATAACAAAAATTACAAAACATTAAAGAAAGAAATATATAAAGAAGAAATAAAAAGATATTAAAAATGGAAAAATTTTCCATGTTCGTGGGATGGAACTATCAATATTATCAAAATGTCTATTCTTCTGAAAGCAATTTACAGATTAAATGCAGTACCAATCAAAATAAAACATACTTCTCAGATATAAAAAATGCTGCTGAAATAAAGAGACCTTGAATAGCTAGAGCAATTGTACACAACAAAAACAAAGCCCCATCTTAAACCTTATACAAAAATCCATCCAAAATGGATTAAAGATCTAAATCTATGAGCTGATACCATCAAATTATTAGAGAACATTGGGGAAACCCAACAAGACACTAGCACAGGGAGGGAGTTCTTGGAAAAGACCCCAGAGGTACAGGCAATCAAAGCCAAAATTAACCCATGGGGTTACAACAAATTGAGATGCTTCAGGGCCAGTGCCATGGTGCAGTAGATTAATACTCCGCCCGCAACGCCGACATCCCATATGGGCACCAGTTCTAGTCCTGGCTGCTGCTCTTCCAATCTGGCTCTCTGCTATGGCCTGTGAAATCAGCAGAAGATGGCCCAAGTGCTTAGACCCCTGCATCCACATGGTAGACTGGGAGGAAGCTCCTGGCTCCTGGCTTCGGATTGGCACAGCTCTGGCCATTGTGGCCATTTGAGAAGTTAACCAATGGAAGGAAGACCTTTCTCTCTGTCTCTTCCTCTCACTGTCTGTAAGTCTACACTCAAATAAATAAAATCTTAAAAAAAAAAAAAAAACAAATTGAGGGAGGAGGCAAGATGGCGGAATAGGAAGGGAGCACACTGATAGTCCGGGGAGAGATAGTTTAATAAAAGTGGAGATACTGCAGGTTCAAGGAAGAGTAGGGGAGGAAACAGCAGAAGAAACTCTTCCGGAACACGTGATTCACAGCGGACCTGCGAGGAGAGCATGGGAGCCCACAGTTTGGGACACCAGCGGCAGACTCAACACACCAGCGCTGGAACACGAGGTGAGCCGAACCTCAATAGCCCGAGACACCCGCAGGCAAGCGGAGAGAGGAGACTAGAGGGAACGACCCCCCGGGGGGGGGAGTTCACCAGGCTACCTGGAAGAGAGAGAGAGGAAAAAAAAAGGTGACTGGTATGGACACGGGTTTCTCTCTCTCCGCTCACCTCTCAAGGGCGAGCAAGACAAAGAGCAGGCGCCATCTTGGACATACGTCATAAGCAGAGCGACCTCAGGTCTGCACCGGCCCTGAGCCTAGCAGAAAAACCTGACTCTGGGCGGGGCGAATTAACAGGAGATTAGGACCTAGTCAGACCAAAGAAAAGAAGAGGAAATTTTCTGCTAATATCTCACTAAAAAGGCCTTCTAATCCTTTCTCCCTCTCCATGCCTTCAGGAACTCCTAGAACCCGAATGTTGGGTTTTTTAATAGTATCCTGAAGATTCCCGACAATATGTTTTAGATTTCTAATTTCCTCTTCTTTTCTTTGGTCTGACTGTATCCTTTCCTGTTCTCTGTCTTCTAAGTCCGATATTCTCTCTTCTGCTTCACCCATTCTGTTTGTAAGGCTCTCTATTGTGTTTTTCATTTGATCTATTGAATTCTTCACTTCAGTCACTATCCCAGTTTCCTGTTGTACTAGTTGTTTCGTTTCATTTTGATTCCTCCTTAATATTTCATTTTCACGAGAGAGATTTTCTATATTGTCCATTAAGGATTTCTGTAGTTCAAGAATTTGTTTTTGAGAACTTCTTAATGTTCTTATCAATTTTTTGAGATCTGCTTCTTGCATTTCTTCTATGTCATCATCTTCATAATCTTGAATTGGGGTGTCTTTTTCATTTGAGGGCTTCATGGTGACTTCCTTGTTTTTATTACCTCGGTTTTTGCGTTTGTTATTTGGCATATTGGAGATATTTGGTTTCTTCACTGTGGTGCTTTTTCTTGTTATACTATGACTCTAGATTAAGTGGACTATCTGTTTTTGATGGAGCCTTAGGGCTTGAGATGGGTGTGGCCTGAGAGCTCTGTTTGGTGTGCCAAAGGTGACACTCCCAGGTTAGGTGTGGTAAATCTCTCTCTCTCTCTCTCTCTCTTTTTTTTTTTTGATTCAAAAGGGAAGTTATTCTGCACAGCTGAACGAAGTTGGAGGTAGTTAGCAGGCAAATGATATACCCACAGGAGCCAGAGATCGGAAGCTCTTTCCCAAGGACCACACAGGGAATCTGTTCGGCCCTCAGAGTGGGCTCAAATTCTCCTTCAGCCTCCCACTGGGTTGCCAAAGTTATGGAATTGTAGCATCTCTGGAGAGTGCTCACGTGAATTCCGTGAGTTCTCTCCCCCACCGTCTCTTTTTTCACAGTCTCAGTTCAGTAGCACCACAAATTTACTAGGTCCTAATCTCCTGTTAATTCGCCCCGCCCAGAGTCAGGTTTTTCTGCTAGGCTCAGGGCCGGTGCAGACCTGAGGTCGCTCTGCTTATGACGTATGTCCAAGATGGCGTCTGCTCTTTGTCTTTTATATGGAGGCACAAGAGACCTCGAATAGCTAAAGCAATCTTGTACAACAAAAACAAAGCCGCAGGCATCACAATACCAGATTTCAGGACATACTACAGGGCAGTTGTAATCAAAACAGCATGGTATTGGTACAGAAACAGATGGATAGACCAATGGAACAGAATTGAAACACCAGAAATCAACCCAAACATCTACAGCCAACTTATATTTGATCAAGGATCTAAAACCAATTCCTGGAGCAAGGACAGTCTATTCAATAAATGGTGCTGGGAAAACTGGATTTCCACATGCAGAATCATGAAGCAAGACCCCTACCTTACACCTTACACAAAAATCCACTCAACATGGATTAAAGACCTAAATCTATGACCTGACACCATCAAGTTACTAGAGAACATTGGAGAAACCCTTCAAGATATTGGCACAGGCAAAGAATTTCTGGAAAAGACCCGGGAGGCACAGGCAGTCAAAGCCAAAATCAACTATTGGGATTGCATCAAATTGAGAAGTTTCTGTACTGCAAAAGAAACAGTCAGGAGAGTGAAGAGACAACCAACAGAATGGGAAAAAATATTTGCAAACTATGCAACAGATAAAGGGTTAATAACCAGAATCTACAAAGAGATCAAGAAACTCCACAAAAACAAAACCAACAACCCACTTAAGAGATGGGCCAAGGACCTCAATAGACACTTTTCAAAAGAGGAAATCCAAATGGCCACAGGCACATGAAAAAATGTTCAAGGTCATTAGCAATCAGGGAAATGCAAATCAAAAGCACAATGAGGTTTCACCTCACCCCGGTTAGAATGGCTCACATGCAGAAATCTACCAACAACAGATGCTGGCGAGGATGTGGGGAAAAAGGGACACTAACCCACTGTTGGTGGGAATGCAAACTGGTCAAGCCACTATGGAAGTCAGTCTGGAGATTCCTCAGAAACCTGAAGATAACCCTACCGTTCGACCCAGCCATCCCACTCCTTGGAATTTACCCAAAGGAATTTAAATTGGCAAACAAAAAAGAGGTCTGCAGCCTAATGTTTATTGCAGCTCAATTCACAATAGCTAAGACCTGGAACCAACCTAAATGCCCATCAACGATAGACTGGATAAAGAAATTATGGGATATGTACTCTTTAGAATACTATACCGCGGTAAGAAACAACGAAATCCAGTCATTTGCAACAAAATGGAGGAATCTGGAACACATCATGCTGAGTGAAATAAGCCAGTCCCAAAGGGACAAATACCATATGTTCTCCCTGATCGGTGACGACTGACTGAACACCAAGAGGGAAACCTGTTGGAGTGAGGTGGACACTATGGGAAACGGTGGCTTGATCAGCATAGCCCTGACTGTTAATGAACAACTTAATACATTATCCCTCTTAGTAATTTTTTATCTGTTCTACTTAATATGACTGGTTTAGTTCTGTAATTGATGCACAGTTATTCTTAAGTGTTGAAAATTAACTGAAATGTGATCCCTGTTGAACATGGGAGTGGGAATGGGAGAGGGAAGAGATGTATAATTTGGGACATGCTCAGGCTGACTTGCCCCAAGTGGTGGAGTTGGAAGCATACCAGGGGATTCCAATTCAATCCCATCGAGGTGGCATGTACCAATGGCATCTCACTGTTCCAGGTGATCAGTTTCAGTTCACAGTTGGTCATGGTGGAGGGACTGGGAGTCAAAGGGAGCACATAGACAAGTCTAGTACCTGCTAACGCTAACCAATGGAGTAAATAAAGGGGAGAGTGATCCAACATGGGAAGTGAGATACTCAGCAGACTCATAGAATGGCAGATGTCCTAAATAGCACTCTGGCCTCAGAATCAGCCCTAAAGGCATTCGGAGCTGGCTGAAAAGCCCATGAGAGTATTTCAGGCATGGAAAGCCAAGGCACTCTGGCAAAAGATCTCTGCGAGTGAGATCCCAGTGGAAAGAACAGGTCTTCAAAGAAGGAGGTACCTTTCTCTGAAGGGAGGAGAGAACCTCCACTTTGACTATGACCTTGTCTAAACAAGATAAGAGTCGGAGAACTCAGAGGGCTTCCATAGCCTTGGAAACTCATGACTGGAGCATAGGGAGATTACTGATGCCATAGACAGGAGTGTCAATTGGTAAAGTCAACAACAGGAGTCACTGTGCACTTACTCCTCGTGTAGGATCTCTATCCTTAATGTGCTGTACATTGAGATTTAATGCTATAACGAGTACTCAAACAATATATTTCACTTTGTGTTTCTATGGGGGTGCAAACTGTTGATATCCTTACTTAATGCATACTAAACTGATCCTCTGTAAAAAAAAAAAATTATCAATTCCCAACTTGACTCTCACTGGGGTTAAACATGACAATAGGTCTGATCTGATTTCATCATCATTTAAAAAAAATCATCTATTATTTTTCACTTTATGTTTCTGTGTGGGAGCAAACTGTTGAAATCCATACTTGATGTATACTAAGATGATCTTCTGTATATTAAGACAATCGAAAATGAATCTTGATGTGAATGGAAGGGGAGAGGGAGTGGGAAAGGGGAGGGTTGTGGGTGGGAAGGACGGTATGGGGGGGAAGCCATTGTAATCCATAAGTCGTACTTTGGAAATTTATATTCATTAAATAAAAGTTTAAAAAAATAAAAAATAAAATAAAAAATAAAAAAAAGTATCTAGGAAAAAAAAAAAAGAAAAGAAGAGGAAATTAGAAATTTAAAAAATATTGTTGGGAATCCAGAGGATACTATTAAAAAACCCAACATTTGGGTTCTAGGAGTTCCTGAAGGCATGGAGAGGGAGAAAGGATTAGAAGGCCTTTTTAGTGAGATATTAGCAGAAAATTTCCCAGGTTTGGAGAAGGACAGAGAAATCCTAGTACAGGAAGCTCACAGAACCCTAATAAACATGACCAAAAGAGATCCTCACCACGACACGTTGTAATTAAACTCTCCACAGTGAAACATAAAGATCCTAAGATGTGCAAGAGAGAAACATCAGATTACTCTCAGAGGATCTCCAATCAGACTCACAGCTGACTTCTCATCAGAAACCCTACAAGCTAGAAGGGAATGGCGAGATATAGCCCAGGTACTAAGAGAGAAAAACTGCCAGCCCAGAATATTATATCCTGCAAAGGTATCATTTGTGAATGAAGGTGAAATAAAGACTTTCCATAGCAAACAGAAATTGAAAGAATTTGTTGCCACTCGTCCAGCCCTGCAAAAGATGCTTAAAGATGTGTTACACACAGAAACACAGAAACACGGTCATCAACATGAAAGAAGGTAAAGGAAGGAAACCTCACTGCAAAAGATCACAGGGAATTCAAAGCATATATTAGAACTTATCTTTGGAAAATGGCAGGGCAAAGTTACCACTTATCATTAGTCACATTGAACGTGAATGGCCTGAACTGTCCAGTTAAAAGACACCGATTGGCTGATTGGGTTAAGGAACAAAACCCATCTATTTGCTGCTTACAAGAAACACATCTTTCCAATAAAGATCCACACAGACTGAAAGTGAAAGGCTGGAAAAAGATATACCATGCCAACAGAAATGAAAAAAGAGCGGGCATAGCCATCTTAATATCGGACAACATAAACTTTACCACAAAAACTGTTAAGAGAGACAAAGAGGGACACTATATCATGATCAAGGGATCAATACAGCAAGAAGATATAACAATTATCAATGTATATGCACCTAACTACAGGGCACCAGTTTATCTAAAAGATTTATTAACTGACTTAAAGGGAGACTTAGACCCCAATACAATAGTACTGGGGGACTTCAATACTCCACTATCAGAAATAGACAGATCAATAGGACAGAAGATCAACAAGGATACAGTAGATTTAAACGACACTATAGCCCAAATGGATCTAACAGATATATACAGAACTTTCAATCCTACAGCTAAAGATTTTACATTCTTCTCAGCAGTACATGGAACCTTCTCTAGGATTGACCACATACTAAGCCATAAAGCAAGTCTCAGCAAATTCAAAAGAATTAGAATCATACCATGCAGCTTCTCAGACCATAAAGGAATGAAGTTGGAAATTAGCAACTCAGGAATCCCTAGAGCATACGCAAACACATGGAGATTGAACAACATGCTCCTGAATGAACAATGGGTCATAGAAGAAACTAAAAGAGAAATCAAAAACTTTCTGGAAGTAAATGAGGATAACAGCACAACATACCAAAACTTATGGGGTACAGCAAAAGCAGTGTTAAGAGGAAAGTTTATATCAATAGGTGCCTACATCAAGAAATTGGAAAGGCACCAAATAGATGAGCTTTCAATTCACCTCAAGGATCTAGAAAACCTACAGCAAACCAGACCCAAATCTAGTAGGAGAAGAGAAATAATTAAAATCAGAGAAGAAATCAACAGGATTGAATCCAAAAAAACATTCCAAAAAATCAGCCAAACGAGGAGCTGGTTTTTTGAAAAAATAAACAAAATTGACACCCCATTGGCCCAACTAACTAAAAAAAGAAGAGAAAAGACCCAAATCAATAAAATCAGAGATGAAAAAGGAAACATAACAACAGACACCACAGAAATAAAAAGAATCATCAGAAATTACTACAAGGACTTGTATGCCAGCAAACAGGGAAATCTATCAGAAATGGATACATTCCTGGACACATGCAACATACCTAAATTGAACCAGGAAGACATCAAAAACCTAAACAGACCCATAACTGAGACAGAAATTGAAACAGTAATAAAGGCCCTCCCAACAAAGAAAAGCCCAGGACCAGATGGATTCACTGCTGAATTCTACCAGACATTTAAAGAAGAACTGACGCCAATTCTTCTCAAACTATTCAGAACAATCGAAGAAGAGGGAATCCTCCCAAATTCTTTCTATGAAGACAGCATCACCTTAATTCCTAAGCAGGAAAAAGATGCAGCACTGAAAGAGAATTACAGACCAATATCCCTGATGAACATAGATGCAAAAATCCTCAATAAAATTCTCGCCAATAGAATGCAACAAGACATCAGAAAGATCATCCACCCAGACCAAGTGGGATTTATCCCTGGTATGCAGGATGGTTTAATGTGCGCAAGACAATCAATGTGATACACCACATTAACAGACTGCAGAGGAAAAACCATATGATTATCTCAATAGATGCCGAGAAAGCATTTGATAAAATACAACACCCGTTCATGATGAAAACTCTAAGCAAACTGGGTTTGGAAGGAACATTCCTCAATACAATCAAAGCAATCTATGAAAAACCCACAGCCAACATCCTATTGAATGGGGAAAAGTTGGAAGCATTTCCACTGAGATCTGGGACCAGACAGGGATGTCCACTCTCACCACTGCTATTCAATATAGTTCTGGAGGTTCTAGCCAGAGCTATTAGGCAAGAAAAAGAAATTAAAGGGATATAAATTGGGAAGGAATAACTCAAACTATCCCTCTTTGCAGATGACATGATTCTTTATTTAGGGGACCCAAAGAACTCTACTAAGAGACTATTGGAACTCATAGAAGAGTTTGGCAAAGTAGCAGGGTATAAAATCAATGCACAAAAATCAACAGCCTTTGTATACACAGACAATGCCATGGCTGAGGAAGAACTTCTAAGATCAATCCCATTCACAATAGCTACAAAAACAATCAAATACCTTGGAATAAACTTAACCAAGGACGTTCAAGATCTCTACGATGAAAATTACAAAACCTTAAAGAAAGAAATAGAAGAGGATACCAAGAAATGGAAAAATCTTCCATGCTCATGGATTGGAAGAATCAATATCATCAAAATGTCCATTCTCCCAAAAGCAATTTATAGATTCAATGTGATACCAATCAAGATACCGAAGACCTTCTTCTCAGATCTGGAAAAAATGGTGCTGAAATTCATATGGAGGCACAAGAGACCTCGAATAGCTAAAGCAATCTTGTACAACAAAAACAAAGCCGCAGGCATCACAATACCAGATTTCAGGACATACTACAGGGCAGTTGTAATCAAAACAGCATGGTACTGGTACAGAAACAGATGGATAGACCAATGGAACAGAATTGAAACACCAGAAATCAACCCAAACATCTATAGCCAACTTATATTTGATCAAGGATCTAAAACTAATTCCTGGAGCAAGGACAGTCTATTCAATAAATGGTGCTGGGAAAATTGGATTTCCACGTGTAGAATCATGGAGCAAGACCCCTACCTTACACCTTACACAAAAATCCACTCAACATGGATTAAAGACCTAAATCTACGACCTGACACCATCAAGTTACTAGAGAACATTGGAGAAACCCTTCAAGATATTGGCACAGACAAAGAGTTTCTGGAAAAGACCCAGGAGGCACAGGCAGTCAAAGCCAAAATCAACTATTGGGATTGCATCAAATTGAGAAGTTTCTGTACTGCAAAAGAAACAGTCAGGAGAGTGAAGAGACAACCGACAGAATGGGAAAAAATATTTGCAAACTATGCAACAGATAAAGGGTTAATAACCAGAATCTACAAAGAGATCAAGAAACTCCACAAAAACAAAACCAACAACCCACTTAAGAGATGGGCCAAGGACCTCAATAGACACTTTTCAAAAGAGGAAACCCAAATGGCCAACAGGCACATGAAAAAATGCTCAGCATCACTAGCAATCAGGGAAATGCAAATCAAAAGCACAATGAGGTTTCACCTCACCCCGGTTAGAATGGCTCACATGCAGAAATCTACCAACAACAGATGCTGGTGAGGATGTGGGGAAAAAGGGACACTAACCCACTGTTGGTGGGAATGCAAACTGGTCAAGCCACTATGGAAGTCAGTCTGGAGATTCCTCAGAAACCTGAAGATAACCCTACCGTTCGACCCAGCCATCCCACTCCTTGGAATTTACCCAAAGGAATTTAAATTGGCAAACAAAAAAGAGGTCTGCAGCCTAATGTTTATTGCAGCTCAATTCACAATAGCTAAGACCTGGAACCAACCTAAATGCCCATCAACGGTAGACTGGATAAAGAAATTATGGGATATGTACTCTTTAGAATACTATACCGCGGTAAGAAACAATGAAATCCAGTCATTTGCAACAAAATGGAGGAATCTGGAACACATCATGCTGAGTGAACTAAGCCAGTCCCAAAGGGACAAATACCATATGTTCGCCCTGATCGGTGACAACTGACTGAACACCAAAAAAAGAAAACCTCCTGAAGTGAAATGGACACTATGAGAAACAGTGACTTGATCAGCATGGCCCTGACTGTTGGTGGGCAACTTGGTACGTTGTCCCTCTTGGTAGTTTTTTTGTCTGTTCTGCTTGGTATGACTGGTTTAATTCTGTAGTTAATACACAGTTATTCTTAAGTGTTGAAAATTCACTGAAATGTGATCCCTGTTGAACATAAGAGTGGGAATAAGAGAGGGAAGAGATGTATAATTTGGGACATGCTCAAGCTGACTTGCCCCAAATGGTAGAGTGGGAAACATACCAGGGGATTCCAATTCAATCCCATCAGGGTGGCATGTACCAATGCCATCTCACTATTCCAAGTGATCAATTTCAGTTCACAGTTGATCATAATGAAAGGACTAAGAGTCAAAGGGAGCACATAAACAAGTCTAGTACCTGCTAACACTAACCGATAGAATAAATAAAGGGGAGAGTGATCCAACATGGGAAGCGAGATACTCAGCAGACTCATAGAATGGCGGATGTCCTAAATAGCACTCTGGCCTCAGAATCAGCCCTAAAGGCATTCCGATCTGGCTGAAAAGCCCATGAGAGTATTTCAGGCATGGAAAGCCAAGACACTCTGGCAAAAGATCTCTGTGAGTGAGATCCCAGTGGAAAGAACAGGTCTTCAAAGAAGGAGGTACCTTTCTCTGAAGGGAGGAGAGAACCTCCACTTTGACTATGACCTTGTCTAAACAAGATAAGAGTCGGAGAACTCAGAGGGCTTCCATAGCCTTGGAAACTCATGACTGGAGCATAGGGAGATTACTGATGCCATAGACAGGAGTGTCAATTGGTAAAGCCAACAGCAGGAGTCACTGTGCACTTACTGCTCATGTAGGATCTCTGTCCTTAATGTGCAGTGCATTGAGATTTAATGCTATAACGAGTACTCAAACAATATAATTCACTTTGTGTTTCTATGGTGGTGTAAACTGTTGAAATCTTTACTTAATGCATACTAAACTGATCCTCTGTAAAAAAATTAAAAAAAAGAAAGAAAGAAAAGAAAAGAAAAGAAATTATCAACTCCCAACTTGACTCTCACTGGGATTAAACATGACAATAGGTCTGATCTGATTTCATCATCATTTAAAAAAAAATCATCTATTATTTTTCACTCTATGTTTCTGTGTGGGAGCAAACTGTTGAAATCCTTACTTAATGTATACTAAGCTGATCTTCTGTATATTAAGATAATCGAAAATGAATCTTGATGTGAATGGAAGGGGAGAGGGAGTGGGAAAGGGGAGGGTTGTGGGTGGGAGGGATGGTATGGGGGTGGAAGCCATTGTAATCCATAAGTCGTACTTTGGAAATTTATATTCATTAAATAAAAGTTTTAAAAAAATGTTAAAAAAAAACAAATTGAGAAGCTTCTGTACTGCAAAGAAACACTCAGGAAAGTGAAGAGGGAACTGACAGATGGGAGAAATTATTTTCCTTTTTTTTCATTTTTGATTCTCTTTATATACAGAAGATCAGTTTAGCATACATTAAGTAAAGATTTCAACAGTTTGCTCCCACACAGAAACATAAAGTGAAAAATACTGTTTGAGTACTCGTTATAGCATTAAGTCTCAATGTACAGCACACTAAGGACAAAGATCCTACATGAGGAGTAAGTGCACAGTGACTCCTGTTGTTGACTTAACAAATTGACACTCTTGTTTATGGCATCAGTAATCACCCTAGGCTCTTGTCATGAGCTGCCAAGGCTATGGAAGCCCCCTGAGTTCACCGACTCTGATCATATTTAGACAAGGCCATGGTCAAAGTGGAAGTTCTCTCCTCCCTTCAGAGAAAGGTACCTTCTTTGATGACCCGTTATTTCCACTGGGATCTCATTCACAGAGATCTTTCATTTAGGTTTTTTTTCCCCCAGAGTGTCTTGGCTTTCCATGCCTGAAATACTCTCATGGGCTTTTCAGCTGGATCCGCATGCCTTAAGGGCTGATTCTGAGGCCAGAGTGCTGTTTAGGACATCTGCCATTCTATGGGTCTGCTGTGTATCCCGCTTCCCATGTTGGATCATTCTCTCCCTTTTTTATTCTATCAGCTAGTATTTGCAGGCACTATTCTTGTTTATGTGATCCCTTTCCTTCTTTTTCCTTTCATTATGATCAATTGTGAACAGAAATTGATCACTGGGACTAGTGAGATGGCATTGGTACATGCCACCTTGATGGGATTGAATTGGAGTCCCCTGGTATGTTTCTAACTCTACTGTTTGAGGTAAGTCAGCTTGAGCATGGCCCGAATTGTACATCTCTTCCCTCTCTTATTCCCACTCTTATGCTTAACAGGGATCACATTTCAGTTAAGTTTCAGCACTTAAGAAGAATTGTGTATTGATTACAGTATTCAACCAAAAGTATTAAGTAGAACAAACAAACAAAAAATACTAAGAGGGATAACATATTAAGTTGTTCATCAACAGTCAGGATGAGGGCTGATCAAGTCACCACTTCTCATAGTGTCCATTTCACTTTAACAGTTTCCTTTTTGGTGCTCAGTTAGTTGTCACCTATCAAGGAGAACATGTGGTATTTGTCCCTTTGGGATTGGCTTATTTCACTCAGCATAATGTTTTCCAAATTCCTAACAGGGATCACTTTTCAGTTAAAATTTAAACACCTAAGAATAATTGTGTGTTAATTACAGAGTTCAACCAATGGTACTAGAACAAAAAAAAATACTAAAATGGATAAAGTATTACATTGTACATCAACCATCAGGACAAGAGGGAGAAATTATTTTCAACTGATAAAGTATTAACAATCAGAATATATAAAGAAATCAAGAAATTCTACAAAAACAAAACCAACAACCTAGTTAAGAAATGGGAAAAGGACTTAAACAAGACATTTTTCAAAAGAAGAAATCCAAATGGCCAGCAGATACATGGAAAATGTTCGAATCACTAGTCATCAGGAAAATAAAAATCAAAACCACAATGAAGTTTCATCTCTCCACCCTTTCAAATGGCTTTCCTACAGAAATCAATAAACAACAAATGCTGGCAAGGATGTGGGGGAAAGGTACCTTAACCCGCTGTTGGTGGCAATGGAAACTGGTAAAACCACTCTGGAAGACAGTTTGGAGATACCTCAGAAATCTTAAAATACACCTACCACATGACCCAGCCATCCCACTCCTGGGAATTTACCCAAGAGATATGAAATCAGCAAATAAAATAGTTATCTGCACCCACATGTTTATTGCAGCTCAATTCACGATAGCTAAGATACAGAATTAACCTAATGCCCGTCAACTGCAGATTGGATAATGATATGATAGGATATGTACTCAATGGAAATCTACACTGTGGTAAAAAAAAAAAAAGAATGAAATCTGGTCATTTGCAACAAAAGGGATGAATCTGAAAAACACCATACTTGGTGAAATAAGCAAGTCCCAAAGAGACAAATAAAATATGTTCTCCCTGATTGGTGACAACTGACTGAACACCAAAAAGGAAACCTGTTGAAGTGAAATGGACACTATGAGAAACGGTGACTTGATCAGCATAGCCCTGACTGTTAATGAACAACTTAATACATTATCCCTCTTAGTAGTTTTTTTGGTCTGTTCTACTTAATACTATTGGTTGAATTCTGTAATTAATACATAGTTATTCTTAAGTGTTGAAATTTAACTGAAATGTGATCCCTGTTAAACATAAGAGTGGGAATAAGAGAGGGAAGAGATGTACAATTTGGGACATGCTCAGGCTGACTTGCCCCAAATGGTAGAGTTAGAAACATACCAGGGGACTCCAATTCAATCCCATCAAGGTGGCATGTACCAATGCCATCTCACTAGTCCCAGTGATCAATTTCTGTTCACAATTGATCATAATGAAAGGAAAAAGAACCAAAGGGATCACATAAACAAGAATAGTGCCTGCAAATACTAGCTGATAGAATAAAAAAGGAAGAGAATGATCCAACATGGGAAGTGAGATACACAGCAGACCCATAGAATGGCAGATGTCCTAAACAGCACTCTGGCCTCAGAATCAGCCCTTAAGGCATGCGGATCCGGCTGAAAAGCCCATGAGAGTATTTCAGGCATGGAAAGCCAAGACACTCTGGAAAAAAAAAAACCTAAATGAAAGATCTCTGTGAGTGAGATCCCAGTGGAAAGAACAGATCTTCAAAGAAGGAGGTACCTTTCTCTGAAGGGAGGAGAGAACCTCCACTTTGACTATGACCTTGTCTAAACAAGATAAGAGTTGGAGAACTCAGAGGGCTTCCATAGCCTTGGAAACTCATTACTGGAGCATGGGGAGATTACTGATGCCATAAACAGGAGTGTCAATTTGTAAAGTCAACAACAGGAGTCACTGTGCACTTACTCCTCATGTAGGATCTCTGTCCTTAGCGTACTGTACATTGAGACTTAATGCTATAACGAGTACTCAAACAGTATATTTCACTTTGTGTTTCTATGGGGGTGCAAACTGTTGAAAGCTTTACTTAATGTATACTAAATTGATCTTCTGTTAAAAAAAAAAGAAAAGAAATTATCAATTCCCAACTTGACTGTCACTGGGATTAAACATGACAATAGGTCTGATCTGATTTCATCATCATTTAAAAAATCATCTATTATTTTTCACTTTATGTTTCTGTGTGGGAGCAAACTGTTGAAATCTTTACTTAATGTATGCTAAACTGATCTTCTGTAGATAAAGAGAATCGAAAATGAAAAAAAAAAAGAAATAAGCAAGTCCCAAAGAGACAAATAAAATATGTTCTCCCTGATCTAAGATAACTAATAGAACACCTAAAAGGAAATCTGTAGAAGTGAAATTGACACTATGAGAAGCAATGACTTGAACAGCCCTTGTCTTGACTGTTGAAGAATAGCTATTTTTTTTTGCTTCTTCATACTATTTGTTAAACACTTTGCTTAACATAGTTAATCATATTGTATAAAGTCAGTTGAAAATAGAACTCAGTAAAAAATAAGAGTGGGAATAAGAGAGAGAGAAGGAGTTTGTAACTGTAAAGTTGTATAGTTTTGCATACATTCCTGTGGACTTACTTCTAAGGATACACTTTAAAAACTTGCCATGAGACCCCTAATTCCATTAAGCTGGGCGGTAAAATGTCATCTTAAGTGTTAAAATGACCATATTACGTGTTAAAGTGATCAAATAGGATGAAATGTTAAAGGGATCATATAAATAAGACCAAGAGTCTGGTAATAATATTAGATAGAATTAAAAAGGAGAGAATGTTCCAGCATGGAAGCAATCCACACAGCAGAATCACAGAATAACAATCAATTTAAATAGCACTCTGACATCAGAATCAGCCCTTAAGGCAATCTTGTCTGGCTGAAAAGCCCATGAGAGCATTTCAGGCATAGAAAACCAAGACACTGTGGCAAAAAAAAAAGTGCTACATAAAGGATCTCCATGAGAGAGACCCCATTGGAAAGAAGTGGCCATCAAAAAAGAAGCACTCCCTCTGACGGGAGAACTTTCATTTTTTATGGCCTTGTATAAATACTGATGGTGATTGTGGATTCAAAAGGCTTCTATAGCCTTGGCAGCTCATGTCAAGAACCTTGGGTGGGGGCCAGTGCTGTGGAGTAGCAGGTAAAGTCACTGCCTGCAGTACCAGCATCCCATATGGGTGCTGGTTTGAGTCCCAGAAGCTCCACTTCCAATCCAACTTTGTGCTATGGCCTGGGAAAGCAGTGGAAGATGGCCCAAGTCTTTGGTCCCCTGCACCCACGTGGAAGATCTGGAAGAAGCTCCTGTCTCCTGGATTCGGATTGGCACAGCTCCAGCCACTGTGGCCATCTGGGGAGTGAATCAGGGGATGGAAGACCTCTCTCTTTCTCTCTCTCTCTGCCTCTCCTCCTCTCTGTGCGTAACTCTGACTTTCAAGTAAACAATAAATAAATCTTTAAAAAAAAAAAGAGCCTTGGGTGATTACTGACATGATACATATTAACTGTTGCCAGCGCTGCGGCTCAATAGACTAATCCTCCGCCTAGCTGCGCCGGCACACCGGGTTCTAGTCCCAGTTGGGGCACCGGATTCTGTCCCGGTTGCCCATCTTCCAGGCCAGCTCTCTGCTGTGGCCAGGGAGCGCAGTGGAGGATGGCCCAAGTGCTTGGGCCCTGCACCCCATGGGAGACCAGGAGAAGCACCTGGCTCCTGCCATCGGATCAGTGCAGTCTGCCGGCCATAGTGCGCCAGCTGCGGCGGCCATTGGAGGGTGAACGGCAAAGGAAGACCTTTCTGTCTCTCTCTCTCACTGTCCACTCTGCCTGTCAAAAAAAAGAGTGTTAACTGTTAAATTAACAAAAGCCACTGTGGATTTATTTCCCATTCAGGACTTCTATGAGTTGTATTATAAGAATTAACTGTAAAACTTGTTCTAAAACATTGTGTGTGTGTGTGTGTGTGTGCACGCATGTGCAAACACGGGAAAATTGTTAAAATCGTTACTTAGTATAGAGTTGGTCTTCTGTGAATAAAGTTATGTGAAAATGAATCTTAATGGAAACTGCCAGTGGGAGAGGGAAGAGGAGGTGGGGTGGCAGTGAGGGTGGCAGTGTGGATATAGTGGGAAGAATCACTATACTCCTAATGTTGTACTTATGAAATTTGTACTCATTAAATAAAAGGATTTTTGGGCTGGCACCACGGCTCACTAGGCTAATCTTCCAAATGCAGCGCCGGCACCCCGGGTTCTAGTCCCGGTCCAGGTGCCGCATTCTGTCCCAGTTGTTCCTCTTCCAGTCCAGCTCTCTGCTGTGGCCTGGGAAGGCAGTGGAGGATGGCCCAAGTGCTTGGGCCCTGCACCCACATGGGAGATCAGGAGGAAGCACCTGGCTCCTGGCTTCGGATTGGCATAGCACTCTGGCCGCAGCGGCCATTTAGGGGGTGAACCAACGGAAGGAAGACCTTTCTCTCTGTCTCTCTCACTGTCTAACTCTGCCTTTCAAAAAATAAAAATAAAAAAAGGGTTTTTTGGGGAAAAGAAAAAAGAAACATAAGCTTTAAAAGAAAAGTTTAGTTTATGTAATAAAGATTTTATGTATGTTCTGACCAGAAAAACAATCTAATTAAAGCTATGAATATCTAAATTAAAAAATAAATAAAAAGCATCACCAGAAATTACTACAAAGAGCTGGATGCCAGCAAAATGAGAAATCTAGAAGAAATGGATAGATTCCTGGACACATACAACCTACCAAAACTGAACCATGAAGACACAGAAAACCTACCCAGACCAATAACCAAGTCAGAACTCAAATCAGTAATAAAGACCCTCCCAAAAAAAAAAAAGCCCAGGACCAAATGGTTTTACCATTGAATTCTACCAAACATTTAAAGAAGAAATAACTCCAATTCTACTCAAGCTATTCAAATAATTGAAAGGGAGGGAATCCTCCCAAATTCTTTCTATAAAGCAAGCATCACCTTAATTCCTAAACCTAAAAAAGATACAACAGAGAAAGAGAACTACAGATCAATCTCCTTGATGAACATAGATGCAAAAACCCTCAACAAAATGCCAGCCAGTTGAATCCAACATGAGAAAGATTATCCACCCAGATCAAGTGGGATTTATTCCTGGTCTTCAGGGATGTTTCAACATTTGTCAAAGTGATACATCAAATTAACAAACTGAAGAATAAAAGCCATATGATTATTTCAATAGAGGCAGAGAAAGCATCTGGCGAAATACAACACCCTTTCATGATAAAAACTATAAGCAAATTGGGAATAGAATGAACATTTCTTGAGACAATCAAAGCAATATATGACAAACCCACAGCCAGTGTCCTACTGAATGGGGAAAAGTTGAAAGCAATCCAACTGAGATCCAGAAACAGATAAGGGAACACACTGTTACCACTCTTTTCAATATAGTTCTGGAAGTTTTAGCCAGAGCCTTAGGAAAGAAAAAGAAATCAAAAGGATACAAATCAGAAAGGAGGAAGTCAAACTATCCCTATTTGAAGATGATATGATCCTATACTTAGGGGATCCAAGAGACTCCACTCAGAAACTATTGGAACTTATAGAAAACTTTGGAAATGTGTCAGGATATAAAATCAACACAAAAATTCAACAACCTTTGTATACACAGATGATGCCACAGCTGATAAAGAGCTTCTAAGATCAATCCCATTCATAGTAGCTACCAAAAAAAAGAAAATTAAATACCTTAGAATAAATTTCACCCAGGATGTCAAAGGTCTCTATGATGAGAATTACAAACATTAAAGAAAGAAATAAAAGACACAAAAAATGGAAAAATATTCCATGTTCATGGGATGAACAATCAATATAATCAAAATGTCCTTTCTTCCAAAAGCAATTTACAGATTCAACGTGTTATCAATCAAAATACCAAAGACATTCTTCTCAGATCTAGATAAAATGGTGTTGAAATTCATATGGAAACACAAGAGAACCCGAATAGCTAAAGCTATTAAAGCTATCTGAAACAATAAAAGCAAAGCCAGAGGCACCACAATACCAGACTTTAAGAATACTATGAAGCAGCTGTAATCAAAACAGCCTGGTACAGGTATAAAAACAGATGTATACACCAATGGAACAGAATAGCAACACCGAAAATCAATCCGAACACCTACATCCACTAATCTTCGACAAAGGAGCTAAAATCAATCCCTGGAGCAAAGATAGTCTCTTCAACAAACAGTGTTGGGAAAACTGGATTGCCACATGCAGAAGCATGAAGCAAGACCTTTACCTGACATCTTTCACCAAAATCCACTCAAAATGGATTAAAGACCTAAATCTACAACCAACGCAATCAAATTATTAGAGAACATTGGGGAAACCCTACAAGACATTGGCACAAAGAGTTCTTGGCAAAGACCCCAGAGGCACAGGCAATCAAAGCCATAATAGACAAATGGGATTACATCAAATTGAGAAGCTTCTGCACTGCAAAAGCAACACTCAGCAAAATGAAGAGGCAACCATAAGCATAGGAGAAATTATTTGCAAACTATACAATTGATAAAGGATTAACAACCAGAATATATAAAGAGATCAAGGAACTCAACAACAAAATAAACAATCTGGGTAAGAAATGGGAAAGGAACTTAAACAGACATTTTTTTCAAAAGAGGAAATCCAAATGGCCTACAGACACATGAATAAATGCTTGGGATCGCTAACCATCAAAGAAATGCACATCAAAACCACAATGAAGTTTCTCCTAATGCCAGTTAGAATGGCTTTCCTACAGAAATCAACAAACAACAAATTCTGGCAAGGATTTGGGGGAAAGGTACCCTAATCCACTGTTGGTGGGAATGTAAACTGGTAAAACCACTATGGAAGACAGTGTGGACATACCTCAGAGTTCTGAAAATAGACCGACCATATGACCCAGCCATCCCACTCCTGGAAATATATCCAAGGGAAATGAAATCAGCATACACAAGAGCTATCTGTACTTCCATGTTTATCACGGCTCAACTCACAATAGCAAAGACATGGAATCAACCCAAATGTCCATCAACTGATGACTGGATTAAGAAATTATGGGATATGTACACCATGGAATACTACACAGCAGTTAAAAAAAATCTGGTCATTTGCAAAAAAATGAATGAAACTGGGAAGAAAACATCATACTTAATGAAATAAGCTAGTCTTAAAGGGACAAACTGTATGTTCTCCCTTACATCTGAAAACTAACAGAGCACCAAAAAAGGCAACACATAGAAATGAAATTGAAACTATGAGAAGCAATGAGTTTGAACAGCCCTTCTCTTAACTGTTGAAGAACATCTTTTCATTCTATTTTTTGTTATCTTATACTTTCTTTTCCTTTATAGTATTTTCCTTATCTTTTTTTCTTTCATATGAATCACTGAACTCTATATTTAACAGAGTTAATCAATATGTATAAAGTTAATTGAAAATAGATCATAGTAAAAGAATAAGAGTGCAAATAAGAAAGGGAAGAGGAAGTGGAGTGGGAATTGGATGGGAGAGTAGGCCCCATGGTAAGAACTACCAAGCTTCTAAAGCTAAACTTTTGAAATGCATGAAGGGCACAACTGCAAAGAAGTATAGTCCCACATACTCTCCTACAGATTTATTTCCAAAGGTATGGCTAAGTAAATTGCCATGGGACCCCAAAATCCTTTAATCTGGCTGATAAAAATAGCAGCTTAAATGTTATAGAGACCAAATAGATAGGATTAAATGGTAAAATGACCATAAAGATAGGATCAAGTATTCAAATAAATAGGGCTAAGTGTATGGAAAAAGTAATAGAAAGAAGAGAGGGCTCCAATATGGGAAGCAGTCCTACAGCACTCATAGAATGACAATCACTTTTTCACTTGGGTTCTTTTTTAATGAAATCAGTTTCCAAAAATAAAGAAGGGGGAGGAAGGAAGGGCAAAGAGGAAGAGGGAGAAAAAAAAAGCAAAATCACCTTCAAGAAGCAGTAACATAGAACAGCCCTTGTATAGACTGTTGTGGAACACTTCTTTTAGGTTTTTTGTTGTTGCTTACTCCATTTTTTGTTTCTTTTTCTTTCTTGGATAAAAGAGGAGAGGGAGCAGGAAGGGGGTGGAGAATGGGTGGGAGGGCGGGTACAGTGGGAAGAATTACTACATACCTAATGTATTTATGATACATACAAATTAAAAATAAATGAATAATCTAAAATAAATAAGACAAATGGTGTTGGGGCCATCGCTGTGGCGTAGCAAGTAAAGCTGCCACATGCAGGGATAAAACGTGTAAATCAAATAACCAATGAAAGATTTGTATTCAGAATATTAATGTCTCAAAGTTCAATAATAAGAGCCCAATTAAAATGGGCAAAAGACTTGAAGAGACACTTCAGTAAGAAGATATCTAAGTGGCAAATAAGCACATGAAAAAATACTCAGTGTTTTTATTAGAAATCAGGGAAGTACAACATTAAAGCCATGATGAAGGGCAGATGTTTGGCCTAGCAGTTAAGACAACTGCATCTCATCCCACAGTGACTGACTTTGGCTCCTGACTCCAGATTCCTGTTAATAGAGACTTGGAAGGTAGCAAGTATAGCTGAAATGATAGGGTTCCTGTCACCAATGCAAGTTCCCAGATCCTGGGTTTGTTCTTGCTCAGTCCTGTCTAGTGCAGGCATTTGAAGAATGAACCAACAAATGCAAGCTTGTGCTCTCTTCCTCTCAAATCAATAAATAATTCCAGTAAATGATATACCCCTACACACCTATTAGAAAGTCTACAATAATACATGTTGAGCATCCCTAATCTGAAACTACAAAATATGAAATGGTCCAAAATATGAAACTTAAAAAAAATGTTTTGCAAGTTTGGATTTTCAGATTAGAGATCCTCGACTGGTAAAATCCACACAAATATTCCAAAGTTTGAAATACTTCTGGCCCCAAGCATTTGGATAGGGGATATTCGGCCTGTTATGATAATCTCAAGGCATGGTAAGGATACAAAATAACTCGAACTATCATGCATTGTAATGAGAATACAAAATGGTATCGCCATTCTAGGAAACAGATTAGCAGTTTCTTATAAATTTAAACATGTATTTAATATATGATCCAGCAATCCCATTCTTCAATTTTTACCCTAGGCAAATGAAAACTTATACTCACTCAAGAACTTGAACATGAATATTATAGAATTTTCATTTGTAATTTTCAAAACCTGAGGGAAAAAAAATCTGTCAACAGGTGAATAAACTAGTACATATACTCAATGGAATACTGCTGAGCAATGAAAAATTAACAATTATTGATGTAACAACTTGGATAATAACAAAAGAATTATACTGAGTGACAGAAACCCACCACAAAAGTTTATATCATATAATTGTAATTATATGAGATTCATGAAGTCAAAAGTATATAGAGATCAGTGGGCTGTCATCACAGCTCACCTGGTAATCCTCCGCCTGCAGCACCGGTACCCCGGGTTCTGTCCCAGTTGCTCCTCTTCCAGTACAGCTCTCTGCTGTGGCCTGGGAAGGCAGTGGAGGGTGGCCCAAGTCCTTGGGCCCTGCACCCACATGGGAGACCAGGAGGAAGCACCTGGCTCCTGGCTTCGGATCGGCGCAGCACGGCGGCCGCAGCGGCCATTGGAGGGTGAATCAACGGCAAAGGAAGACCTTTCTCTCTGTCCCTCTCTCTATCACTGTCTAACTCTGCCTGTCAAAAAAAAAAAAAAACCCACACATTTGACTGGCGCCATGGCTCACTTGACTAATCCTCCACCTGTGGTGCCAGCACCCTGGGGTTCTAGTCCCAGTTGGGGCACCGGATTCTGTCCCAGTTGCTCCTCTTCCAGTCCAGCTCTCTGCTGTGGCCTGGGAAGGCAGTGGAGGATGGCCCAAGTGCTTGGGCCCTGCACCCACATGGGAGACCAGGAGGAAGTACCTGGTTCCTGGCTTTGGATTGGCGCAGTGCGGCAGCCGCAGCACTGGCCGTGGCAGCCATTTGGAGGGTGAACCAAGGGAAAATGAAGACCTTTCTTTCTGTCTCTCTCTCTCTCTCTAACTCTGCCTGTCAAAAAAAAAAGAGATTAGTGACTGTGATCTAGGATTATGGAGAAGAGATCAGTGGCTGTCGGGGGTTATGAGTAGGGAAGGGTGAGACAAAGAGGGAGGTACTTTTTGGCATGATGGAACTCCTGGATGTTGATTGTGGTAGTAGTAACTTGAGTCTAAACATATATTAAAACTTCAGAACTCTAAACCTTAAAAAAAATCAACTCAACACGTAACTTAAACAATAACATTTTTAAAATATGTAAGTGAAAGATGAAAAAAATTTAATAATTTCAGATTTATATAAATGATTCATAGTAATAAGCAGATGAACTAACCAGACAACTCTGTATATTGAGATTATGTTAATATTCTTTTTCTATACATTTTGGGTTTTCCTACAGTAATAGTGGATCACTTTTTTAAGTATTTAATGAATGCATTTTTTCATAGATACAAGTTTAAGAATATGGCAGTTTTTCCCCCATACTGACCTCCCCCCACCACCCAACTTACATTTCACCTCCTTTGACCTCTCCCATCTCCTTCTTCATTATTGTTCATTTTTAGTTTCATTTTATATACAGAGGACCAACTCCATGTTATGCATAGATTTAAACAGTTAGTACCCATGTACACACACAACATATAGAGTCCAGTTTGGGAGCAAAATTTGCAGTCAATTCTCATAGTACAACTCATTAGGGACAGAGGTCCTACATGGGCAGTAGGTGCCCAGTGTCTTCTGTTGTTCCTTTAACAATTAACACTCTTATTTATGATATCAGTGATCACCTGTGGCTCTTTCCATGGGCTGCCAAGGCTATAGAGGCCTTTTGGGACCACAGACTCCATCAGTATTTGGAGATGGCCATAAGCAAAGTGGATGTTCCCTCCTTCCTTCAGAGAAGAGTATAGTGGATCACTTTTAAAACTAATCTTTTTTTTAACTTTTATTTAATGAATATAAATTTCCAAAGTACAGCTTATGGATTACAATGGCTTCCCCCCCCCATAACTTCCCTCCCACCCGCAACCCTCCCCTTTCCCTCTCCCCATCCATTCACATCAAGATTCATTTTCAATTCTCTTTATATACAGAAGATCAGTTTAGTATATATTAAGTAAAGATTTCAACAGTTTGCACCCACATAGAAACACAAAGTGAAAAATACTGCTTGAGTACTCGTTATAGCATTAAATCACAATGTACAGCACACTAAGGACAGAGATCCTACATGAGGAGTAAGTGCACAGTGACTCCTGTTGTTGACTTAACAAATTGGCACTCTTGTTTATGGCATCAGTAATCACCCTAGGCTCTTGTCATGAGCTGCCAAGGCTATGGAAGCCCCCTGAGTTCACCGACTCTGATCATATTTAGACAAGGCCATGGTCAAAGTGGAAGTTCTCTCCTCCCTTCAGAGAAAGGTACCTCCTTCTTTGATGACCTGTTCTTTCCACTGGGATCTCACTCGCAGAGATCTTTCATTTAGGTCATTTTTTTTTTGCCAGAGTGTCTTGGCTTTCCATGCCTGAAATACTCTCATGGGCTAATCTAAAACTTCTACCATTCATTTTTATTTTGTAAACTCAGGATTTCTCAACATCACATTTTGTTTCCATGATTATATCTCCTAAAAATATATATGTAAAATACAATATTTGTACATTACACTTCAATTTAATAGCTCTTCAGAAATGTTCTATAAAATATTTTCTGGTGGAAAAATCAAAAGTGGCTTTCATGCATTTAACATAATGGTATTTCAATGATTATACAGTTGATAGAGTCCAGGAAAGCTTTATTGTAATTATGTTTTTAAAACTCAGATATGTGAAAAAATTAATATTTTTAAATCCATAACTTATATCTAACACGAAATTTTTCTTTTTAAATCTTTTTTCCAATTAAAATATCTATTCACTCCAGACAAGTAATTGACAGATGGAATGAATTTGAAAAAGACAACGTTGCTGGCTCTTTGATGACTAATACTTATAATGCAGAAGGTAATGGTAGTCACGTTATCAAAAGCATTCAAATTTAACCAAAAAATCAAAGCTATTGTTTGTAAGAGCTTTCAATAAATAAAAATAATAAAACCTTAAGAATTTCTAGTTGATGTACAGTAAGACTACTGTTGGTTGATGTAATATAAAATTACCAATGCACTTGATTCTAATGAAGGCTAAAATTTAATAAGCATATAACTAAATACAATAAAGTGCGGTGATACTGTTAAAATATTGATTCTGATTCAGTAGTTCTGGGGTGGGACCCATGATTCTGCTGCCTAACAAGCTTACAGATGATATGTATGCTGCTTGCTTGGAGTCTACATTTTGAGAATACAACTCTGAGGGCCACTGAGAAAAAATGATATGATTCTTGCTCAGTTTACTAGGAAAGAAAAAAATACAAATAGTGAATACTGTAACATAAGACAGGCATATATATACTCCCTTGCAGTGGTACCAAAAAAAGCTATAGCATAACAGTGGAGTCACTGCCAGCCAAGATGTCCAACTTAATAAGCAGCTGGCCTTCAAAGATAAAGAATTCAACATTCAGAAGAAATTTCAGGGGCTAACATTGTGGCACAGTGGGTTAAGCTGCTACTTGTGACACCAGCATCCCATATTGGAATACCAGTTGAAGTCCCAGCTGCTCTGCTTTCCATTCAGCTCCCTGCTAATGCACCTGGAAAAACAGTGGAGGATGGAAAAAGTAAGTGGGCCTCTGCCACCCACATGGAGATCTGGATAGGGTTCCAAACTCCTGGCTTTAGGCTGGCCCAGCCCTGAACATTGCGGCTATTTGGGGAGTGAACCAGATGATAGAAGATCCCTTTATTCTCGCCTCTCCCTCCTCTCTCTTACTCTGCCTTTCAAATGAATAAAATAATTGTTTAAAATTTGTATAAGCAGGGCCAGTGCTGTGGCACAGCAGGTTAAATCCTGGCCTGCAGCACTGGCATCCTATATGGGCACCAGTTCGAGTCCCAGCTGCTCTACTTCCAATCCAGCTCCCTGGTAATGTGCTGGGAAAGCAGCAGAGGATGGCCCAAGTCCTTGGGCCCCTGCAGCCACGTGGGAGACCCAGAAGATCCTGGCTCCTGGCTTCTGATTGGCTCAGCTCTGGCCATTTGGGGAGTGAACCAGCAAATGGAAGACCTTTCTCTCTCTGCCTCTCCTCTCTTTGTGTAACTCTGACTTTCAAATAAATAAATCTTTAAAAAAATTGTTTAAGCAACTGTGGAGAAAGCAAGCACAAATAATATATGAAAGTACTTTAAAAAATTAAGTAAGTTTATTTTGGTACAAAAAGAAAAACTGAAATTCATGCATAGTTTTTTCATGATACACATTTTCTATGAACCCTTGTCAATATTCATGCAGATTACTGGCCATGAAGGGACAAAAGTAATTAACCCTTGAATGTTTTATATACCCTTTTCACTGTCCTCTACAGCTGAATCTAGCTTGGCTCACTCATTCTTTTAGCTTTCCTTCTAGGAATGGGCTAACACTGCTCAACAGTTGTCTCAAAATATCTAAGACTGCATGATTTATTAAGAAAAGAAGTTTGATTTACAGTTCACAAAGCTCAAGGTCCAAGATTAGGCAACTGCATCTGGTGAGGACCTCCTGCTGCATCATAGTATTGCACAAAAGAAGAGTGGCAAGTAGGCACACATGGAAGAGACAGAACACAGGGCAGCCCCCCTTAATAACAACCTACTCTTGTAATAACTAATCCAGTTAATTAATCCAGTAAAATTTTTCTTTGCTGGATTTTGTCATTTTGTCAGTGATAACCATTGTTCTGAACTAGGAAATTACAGCTTTATATGTTTCCTGAAGTCAGTGATACTAAAGCATCAAGAAGTAGTGGAGGCAGGATTCCAAGATGACAGATTAGGGAAAAACACACTGTGCTAGGCTAAGAATAAACAGTAAAAATAAATAGATAGATAGATAAATAAATAAATGTGTAGTAAATATATTCTCAGGGGAGAATTGGAGAGAAAACTGAACTGGAAATTGTACAAGAGGAAGAGGAATACCATGGACATGTGCAGAGGGTGCAGATGTGCAACATGAACACAAATGATTGCAGCAGCCAAGAGTCAGAGGAGGCAGTAGTTGCAATGGAGGTGAGACTGGACTACAGCAACCGGTGGTGACACAGCTGGAGGGACTGGGTAGAATGAGTCTGGACTGAAGCCCTGGGGGCTAGTAGTTGCTAGCAGTTGCCTGTGGACCCAGAGGAAGTAGAGGGGGCAAATTTATCTTGCCTCAACTTTCTCACAACAGCACTTGCTGCCTGGCTGAGAAAGGGCAGGAGCCATTTTCAGTTTGGGCGGCAGCTATGGAAGCCTCAGTGTGAACACACAGCAACTGGCTGAGACAGGACACCCTCTTGGCAATACTGATGACAGTAGCAGGGAGCAGCATTCAGCCAGTGTACACGCGTGATCCAGAAATTCTAGCAGAGGGAACAATCTGCATTCCCCACTGATTCTAAGCATGGCTAAGAGGTGGCTCGGCAACCACATAGACAGTGAGGAGCCAGCAGCCTCCTAGGATCAAGACGCATAGGCAGAGCTGTCTCAGGGAACATCTGCTTCTCTGTTGACTGGACAGGCTGGCAGGGCAGAAAAATCCCCAGACACAGCAACTGTGGGAGCTTGTGTGCTGAGATCATGGGGACTCGGTGGTTACATAAGAAGGTGCAGGATGTAGCAAGGTATTAGGATCTATCACACCCAACTTGAATGATACCCTGCATAATCAACATCACCCGCAAGAACTGATCAGATGTCCAAGGCCACACCAACCATAATCTCTTGGTAGTCACCAAATGTGCAGACATTCCATTAGGCCATAGAGGCATAGTTTAAAGATGAAAGCTATGAAAGGAAACAAAAATCAACTCCACAAATGCCTTTAAACAAGTAAGACACCATGACTCCCCTCAAAGGAACACAACAACATTGCAATATTAGAATGTGAAGATGAATGCTCGCTTCGGCAGCAAATATACTAAAATTGGAACGATCAAAGAAGATTAGCATGGTCCCTGCACAAGGATGACACTCAAATTTGTGAAGCGTTCGATATTTTTACACATTGTAATCAAACTCACCACAGTGAAACATAAAGAAAAGATTCTAAAATGTGCAAGAGAGAAACGTCAGATTACTCTCAGAGGATCTCCAATTAGACACACAGCAGACTTCTCATCAAACACTACAGGCTAGGAGGGAATGGCGAGACATAGCCCAGGTACTAAGAGAGAAAAACTGCCAGCCCAGAATATTATATCCTGCAAAGCTCTCATTTGTGAATGAAGGTGAAATAAAGACCTTTCACAGCAAACAGAAATTCAAAGAATTTGTCACCACTCATCCAGCCCTGCAAAATATGCTTAAAGATGTGCTACACACAGAAACACAGCCATCAATATGAAAGAAGGTAAAGGAAGGAAACCTCACAGCAAAAGATCACAGGAAGTTCAAAGCATATACTAGAAAATATCTTTGGGAAAATGGCAGGGCAAAGTTACTACTTATCAATAGTCACATTGAACGTTAATGGCCTCAACTCTCCAGTTAAAAGGCACAGACTGGCTGATCGGGTTAAGGAACAAAACCCATTATTTGCTGCTTACAAGAAACACATCTTTCCAACAAAGATGCATGCAAACTGAAAGTGAAAGGCTGGAAAAAGATATACCATGCCAACAGAAATGAAGAAAGAGCGGGCATAGCCATCTTAATATCAGACAAAATACACTTTAACATAAAAAATGTTAAGAGAGAAAAGAGGAGCACTATATAATGATTAAGGGTTCAATTCAACAGGAAGATGTAACCATTATAAATGTATATGCACCTAATTACAGTACAATGGTTTATTTAAAAGATATGTTAAGGACTTAAAGGCAGACTAAGACTCCAATACAATAGTACTGGGGGACTTCAATAATCCACTCTCAGAAATAGACTGATCAACCGGACAGAAGATCAACAAGGAAACAGCACATTTAATCAACACCATAGCCCAAATGGATCTAACAGGTATCTGCAGAAGCTTTCATCCTACACTTAAATAATTTACATGCTTCTCAGCAGTACATGGAACCTACTCTAGGATTGACCACATACTAGGCCATAAAGCAAGTCTCAGCAAATTCAAAAGAATTAGAATCATACCATCAGCTTCTTGTACCATAGGGGAATGAAGTTGGAAATTAGTAACTCAGGAATCCCTAGAACATATGCAAACACATGGAGACTGAACAACATGCTCCTGAATGAACATTGGGTCATAGAAGAAATCAAAAACTTTCTGGGAGTAAATGAGAATAACAGCACAACGTATCAAAACTTATGGGATACAGCAAAGGCAGTGTTAAGAGGAAAGTTTATATCAATAGGTGCCTAAATCAAGAAGTTGAAAGGGCACCAAATAAATGGACTTTCAATGCATCTCAAGGATCTAGAAAGACTGCAGCAAACCAGACCCAAATCTAATAGAAGAGAAATAATTAAAATCAGAGATGAAATAAATAGCATTGAATCAAAAAAAATTACAAAAAATCACCCAAACGATGAACTGGTTTTTTGAAAAAATAAACAAAATTGACACCCATTGGCCCAACAGCTAAAAAAAGAAAACTCCCAGATCAGTAAAATCAGAGATTAAAAAGGAAACATAACAACAGACACCACAGAAATAAAAAGAATCATCAGAAATTACTACAAGGACTTATATGCCAGCAAACAGGGAAATCTATCAGAAATGGATAGATTCCTGGACACAAACAACCTACCTAAATTGAACCAGGAAGACATAGAAAACCTAAACAGACCCATAACTGAGACAGAAATTGAAACAGTAATAAAGGCCCTCCCAACAAAGAAAAGCCCAGGACCAGATGGATTCACTGCTGAATTCTATGAGACATTTAAAGAGAACTAACTCCAATTCTTCTCAAACTATTCAGAACAATCGAAAGAGAGGGAATCCTTCCAAATTCTTTCTATGAATCCAGCATCATGTTAATTCCTAAGCTGGAAAAGGATGCAGCATTGAAAGTAAATTACAGACCAAATTCCCTGATGAACATAGATGCAAAAATCCTCAATAAAACTCTGGCCAATAGAATGCAACAACACATCAGAAAAATCACCCAGCCAGACCAAGTGGGATTTATCCCTGGTATGCAGGGATGGTTCAATGTTCGCAAAACAATCATTGTGTTACACCACATTAACAGACTGCAGAAGAAAAACCATATGATTCTCTCAATAGACACAGAGAAAGCATTTGATAAAATACAACATCCTTTTATGATGAAAACCCTAAGCAAACTGGGTACAGAAGGAACATTCCTCAATACAATCAAAGCAATCTATGAAAAACCCATGGCCAGCATCCTATTGAATGGGGAAAAGTTGGAAGCATTCCCACTGAGATCTGGTACCAGACAGGGATGCCCACTCTCACCACTGCTATTCAATATAGTTCTGGAGGTTCTAGCCAGAGCTATTAGGCAAGAAAAAGAAATTAAAGGGATACAAATTGGGAAGGAAGAACTCAAACTATCCCTCTTTGCAGATGACATGATTCTTTACTTAGGGGATCCAAAGAACTCTACTAAGAGACTATTGGAACTTATAGAAGAGTTTGAAAAAGTAGCAGGATATAAAATCAATGCACAAAAATCAACAGCCTTTCTAAACACAGGCAGTTCCACGGCAGAGAAAGAACTGCTAAGATCAATCCCATTCACAATAGCCACAAAAAAATCAAATACTGATAGAATAAAAAAGGGAGAGAATGATCCAACATGGGAAGCGAGATACACAGCAGACACATAGAATGGCAGATGTCCTAAACAGCACTCTGGCCTCAGAATCAGCCCTTAAGGCATGTGGATCCGGCTGAAAAGCCCATGAGAGTATTTCAGGCATGGAAAGCCAAGACACTGTGGGAAAAAAAAAACCTAAATGAAAGATCTCTGCGAGTGAGATCCCAGTGGAAAGAACAGATCATCAAAGAAGGAGGTACCTTTCTCTGAAGGCAGGAGAGAACTTCCACTTTGACCATGGCCTTGTCTAAATATGATCAGAGTCGGTGAACTCAGGGGGCTTCCATAGCCTTGGCAACTCATGACAAGAGCCTAGGGTGATTACTGATGCCATAAACAAGAGTGTCAATTTGTTTAAGTCAACAACAGGAGTGTCTGTGCACTTACTCCTCATGTAGGATCTCTGTCCTTAGTGTGCTGTACATTGAGATTTAATGCTATAACGAGTACTCAAACAGTATTTTTCACTTTATGTTTCTATGTGGCTGCAAACTGTTGAAATCTTTAGTTAATATATGCTAAACTGATCTTCTGTATATAAAGAGAATTGAAAATGAATCTTGATGTGAATGGAAGGGGAGAGGGAGAGGGAGAGGGAAAGGGAAGGGTTGCGTGTGGGAGGGACATTATGGGGGGGGAGCCATTGTAATCCATAAGCAGTACTTTGGAAATTTATATTCATTAAATAAAAGTTAAAAAAATAAAGTTAACTGAAAAGTGATCCCTGTTAAATATAAGTGTGGGAATAAGAGAGGGAGGAGATGTACAATTGGGACATGCTCAAGCTGACTTAACCCAAGTGGTTGAGTTAGAAATGTGCCAGGGGGTTCCAATACAATCCCATCAAGGTGGCATGTACCAATGCCATCTCACTAGTCCAAGTGATCAATTTCAGGTCAAAATAGATCATAATGATAGGTCTAAGAACCAAAGGGGTCACATAAACAAGACTAGTGTCTGCTAATACTAACTGATAGAATAACAAAGTGAGAGAACAATCCAACATGGGAAGTGGGATACATAGCAGACTCATAGAATGGCAGATGTCCTAAATAGCACTCTGGCCACAGAATCAGTCCTTAAGGCATTCGGATCTGGCTGAAGAGCCGAGAGAGTATTTTAGGCACGGAAAGCCAAGACACTCTGGCAAAAAAAAAAAAAAAAAAGCCATCAAAGAAGGAGATACCTTTCTCTGAAGGGAGGAGAGAACTTCCACTTTGACTATGATCCTGTCTGAATAAGATCAAAGTTGGCGAGCTCAGGAAGCTTCTATGGTTTTGGCAACTCATGACTAGAACCTGGGGAGATTGCTGACGCCTTAAACAAGAGTGTCAAATTGTTTAGTCAACAACAGGAGTCACTGTGCACTTACTCCTCATGTAGGATCTCTGTCCTTAATGTGTAGTTCAATGTGAATTAATGCTATGACTAGTGCTCAAACAGTATTTTGCACTTTGTGTCTGTGTGGGGGCAAACTGATGAAATCTTTACTTAATATATACTAAATTGATCTTCTGTCTATAAAGATAATTGAAAATGAATCTTGATGTGAATGGAATGGGAGACGGAGCAGGAGATGGGAGGGGTTCGGGTGGGAGGAAAGTTATGGGGAGGAAAAAGCCATTGCAATCCATAAGCTGTACTTTGGAAATTTATATCTACTAAATAAAAGTTATAAAAAAACATGTGAAGATAAAAGACTGAGGAAATACCAGAAACATAATTCAGAAAATTATCTCAGGATTATCTAACAATAATCAGAAACAAATCCATAATGAAAGAAAACCATACATAAGATGAATGAAAATTTTTCCATAAAAGGAACATTCTTCAACACAACACAATCAAGGTAACTCATGACAAACCTACAGGCAGCATCCTATTGAATGGGGGGAAAGCTGGAAGCATTCCTCCTAATATCCAGAACCAGACAAGATACTGACTCTCATTATTGCTATTTAATAGAGTCCTGGATGTTTTAGCCAGAGCCATTATGCAAAAAAAAAAAAAGAAATCAAAGGGATACAAATTACAAATTGGAAACGAGGAAATCAAATTCTTCCTATTTGCAGATGACATAATCCTGTATATAGGGGATCCCAAACGCTCCACTAAGTAACTATTGGAACTCATGAAAGAGTTTGATAAAGTGGCAGGATATAAAATCAACACAGAAAAATCAATAGCCTTTTTATACACACACAATGTCATGGCTGAGAAAGAACTTTTAACATCAGTCCCATTCACAACAGCTCCAAAAAGAATCAAATACCTTGGAATAAATTTCACCAAGGATGTCAAAGATCTCTACAATTAAAATTATGAAACACTAAAGAAAGAAATAGAAGATATTAACAAACAGAAAAATCTTCCATATTCACGGATTGGAAGAATCAACATCATCAAAATGTCCATACGTCCATACTATCAAAAGCAATTTACAGATTCAGTGTGATCCCAATCAAAATACCAATGACATTATTTGCAGATCTAGAAAAGATGATGCTAAAATTCATATGGAAATAGAAAAGATCCCAAATAGCTATCTTGTACAACAAAAACAAAGCTGAAAGCATCACAGTACCTGATTTCAAGACATATTACAGGGCAGTTATAATCAAAACAGCCTGGCATTGCACAAAAACAAATGGATAGACAAATGGAACAGAATAGAAATGCCAGAAATCAATCTATGCTTCTACAACCAACTTATCTTTGATAAAGGAGTTAAAATCAATCCCTAGAATAAGAACAGTCTCTTCAACAAGTGGTGCTGGGAAAACGAGATCTCCACATGCAGAAGTATGAAACTAGATTCCTATCTTACACCTTATACAGAAATCCACTCAAAATGAATCAAAGACCTAAATCTATGACCCAATACCATCAAATCATTAGAAAACATAGGGGAAACTCTGCAAAACATTGGCATAGGCAAAGACTTCTTGGAAAAGACCCCAGAGGCACAGGCAATCAAAGCCAAAATTTAAAAACTGGAATTACATCAAGCTGAAAAGCTTCTTCACTGCAAAAGAAACTATCAGCAAAATTAAGAGGCAACTGACAGAATGGGAGAAAATGTTCACAAACTGCAACTGTTAAAAGATTAATATCCAGAATCTATAAAGAGCTCAAAAACTTAACAAACAACACAACAAACAATCCAGTTAAGAAACGGGCAGTTAGTTGTCGCCAATCAGGGAGAACATATGACTGAGCACCAAAGGGGAAACTTGTTGAAGTGAAATGGACACTATGAGAAACAGTGACTTGATCAGCTCTTGTCCTGAGGGTTGATGTACAATGTAATACTTTATCCATTTCAGTATTTTTTTGTTCTAGTACCATTGGTTGAATTCTGTAATTAACACACAATTACTCTTATGTGTTTAAATTTTAACTGAAAAGTGATCCCTGTTAGGAATTTGGAAAACATTATGCTGAGTGAAATAAGCCAATCCCAAAGGGACAAATACCACATGTTCTCCTTGATAGGTGACAACTAACTGAGCACCAAAAAGGAAACCTGTTAAAGTGAAATGGACACTATGAGAAACGATGACTTGATCAGCCCTCGCCCTGACTGTTGATGAACAACTTAATATGTTATCCCTCTTAGTATTTTTTTTGTTTGTTCTACTTAATACTTTTGGTTGAATACTGTAATCAATACACAATTCTTCTTAAGTGCTGAAACTTAACTGAAAACTGATCACTGTTAAATATAAGAGTGGGAATAAGAGAGGGAAGAGATGTGCAATTCGGGCCATGCTCAAGCTGACTTACCTCAAATGGTAGAGTTAGAAACATACCAGGGGATTCCAATTCAATCCCATCAAGGTGGCATGTACCAATGCCATCTCACCAGTCCCAGTGATCAATTTCTGTTCACAATTGATCATACTAATAGGACAAAGAACCAAAGGGATCACATAAACAAGAATAGTGCCTGCAAATACTAGCTGATAGAATAAAAAAGGGAGAGAACGATCCAACATGGGAAGTGAGATACACAGCAGACCCATAGAATGGCAGATGTCCTAAACAGAACTCTGGCCTCAGAATCAGCCCTTAAGGCATGTGGATCCGGCTGAAAAGCCCATGAGAGTATTTCAGGCATGGAAAGCCAAGACACTGTGGGAAAAAAAAAAAAAAAACCTAAATGAAAGATCTCTGTGAATGAGATCCCAGTGGAAATAATGGGTCATCAAAGAAGGTACCTTTCTCTGAAGGGAGGAGAGAACTTCCACTTTGACCATGGCCTTGTCTAAATATGATCAGAGTCGGTGAACTCAGGGGGCTTCCATAGCCTTGGCAGCTCATGACAAGAGCCTAGGGTGATTACTGATGCCATAAACAAGAGTGTCAATTTGTTAAGTCAACAACAGGAGTCACTGTGCACTTACTCCTCATGTAGGATCTCTGTCCTTAGTGTGCTGTACATTGAGATTTAATGCTATAACGAGTACTCAAACAGTATTTTTCACTTTATGTTTCTGTGTGGGAGCAAACTGTTGAAATCTTTACTTAATGTATGCTAAACTGATCTTCTGTATATAAAGAGAATTGAAAATGAATCTTGATGTGAATGGAAGGGGAGAGGGAGTGGGAAAGGGGAGGGTTGCGGGTGGGAGGGACGTTATGTGGGGGAAGTCATTGTAATCCATAAGCTGTACTTTGGAAATTTATATTCATTAAATAAAAGTTAGAAAGAAAAATGAAACGGGCAAAGGATGAACATTTTTCAAGAGAGGAAATTCAAATGGCCAACAGACACTTGAAAAAAATGATCAGGATCACCAGCCATCAGGGAAATGAAAATCAAAACCATAATGAGGTTTCACTCACTCCAGTTAGAATAGCTCTAATACATAAATCAACAAACAAATGCGGGCGAGGATGTGAGGAAAAAGGTACCCTTGTCCACTGTTGGTAGGAATGTAAACTGGTGAAGCCACTGTAGAAGACACCTAGAGACACCTTAGAAATCTGAATATAGACCTACCATATGATCCAGCCCTCCCTCTCCTGGGAATTTAAGCAAAAAATTAAATCAGCATATGAAAGAGTTCTCTGCACCTCCATGTTCACTGTAGCACAATTCACTATAGCTAAGATATATAATCAACCCAGAGGTCTATCAACTGTTGTCTAAATAAAGAAATAGTGGAGTATATATACACTATGGAGTACTATTCAGGTATAAAAAGAAATGAAATGCTGGGGCTGGTGCTGTGGTGCCGCGGGTTAATGCCCTGGCCTAAAGCACCAGCATCCCATATGGGTGCTGGTTCAAGACCCGGCTGCTCCACTTCTGATCCAGCTTTCTGCTATGGCCTGGGAAAGCAGTAGAAGATGGCCCAAGTCCTTGGGCCCCTGCAACTGCATGGGAGACCTGGAAGAAGCTCTTGGCTCCTGGCTCCTGGCTTTGGATTGGTGTAGCTGCGGCCTAGGCAGCCAACTGGGGAGTGAACCATCGGATCGAAAACCTCTGTCTCTGCTCTCTCTCATTGCCTCTCCTCTCTCTTTGTAATTCGGACTTTCAAATAAATAAATCTTTTTAAAAAAATCATCATAGTGGGCCAGTGCCGTGGCTCACTAGGCTAATCCTCCACCTGTGGCGCCGGCACTCTGGGTTCTAGTGCCGGTTGGGGTACCAGTTCTGTCTTGATTGCTCCTCTTCTAGTCCAGCTCTCTGCTGTGGCCCGGGAAGGTGGTGGAGGATGGCCCAAGTGCTTGGGCCCTGCACCCGCATGGGAGACCAGGAGGAAGCTCCTGGCTCCTGGCTTTGGATCAGTGTAGTGCGCTGACCGTAGCAGCCATTTGGGGGGTGAACCAACAGAAAAGGAAGACCTTTCTCTGTCTGTCTAACTCTGCCTGTCAAAAAAAAAATCATCATAGTGGTCAACTTAATACTTATAACTTGATCAGATATGAAAAGATTATCCAATGATTTAGTATATACTATAAAATTACTGAGACCAGGATACAACCAGCAGACTTTTTTGGAAAGCAAGTCTTATCCCATCAATTTGATTTACTTCCATCACAGTCCACATAATAAATTGTGGATATAATCTATAGTACCCCCAGTTTCAACAGGCTCTGGATTATATTCTGAAATAATCTATAAAATGTTTTAATTGTTAATACCTTTATTCCTGTTAGTGGCACATCTCAATAATGTCAAAAGTAAAGCAAATAAGCATTGAGCATTTACAATGTGCCAGGCGCTCTGGTAAGTGCTTCAGACACTGGGCTAAAGTTAACTCCCATTTACAAAACAACTACTATTCTGTTCACTTAAATAGAACTAAATTTTTTAAAGATTATCTGTTTGAGAGGTAGAGTTCCAGAGAGAGGGAGAGACTGAGAGAAAAGTCTTCCACCTGTTCGTTTCCTCCCAAATGGCTACAACAGCCAGAGCTGAGCCCCTCTGAAACCAGGAGGCAGGAGCTTCTTCCTAGTCTCCCACCTAGGGGTCCAGGGACCCAAGCACTTGGGCCATCGTCTACTGCTTTCTGAGGCAATAGCAGAGAGCTGGAACAGAAGAGGAGCAGCCAAGATACAAAACCAGTGCCCATATGGGATGCCAGGGCCATAGGCAGAGGCTTAGCCCATTACACTACAACATCAGCCCCAGAAGTCAATTTTTAAATGACATGCAAAAGAGAGAAAATCTGCCTATGTAAACCCCACAAGTTAGAACAGTTTCTGCATTTTTAAATTTTGGGGAGAGGGAATCAAAAGAACAACACTTTGTGACAAATTAATATGTGAAATTTAATTACAATGTCTACAAATAAAGTTTTATTGGCACATAGCCATTCTCATTCTTTTAGATGTCATTTTTGGCTGTTTTCATGCAATAGTGAAAGAACTGATTAGTGCTGCACACTGCTGTTTGGTATACTGGAAACTTTAGGGATAAATACAAAGCATTTTAAATGCCATGCATAGTGCCATATCACGGCATTTTATTTTGGTTTAGTTACCAGTGAATGCTCATCAGATCAGAATAAGGAAAGAAAATTGCTTTTCAAAGGCTAAGCTTTAGAAACAAAATGGAGTGAACTGTTACTGAATCTAATGAGAAAGCACTGTATTTACTGTGCAGTGACACTATAGATATGGACAAAAGAGTCCAACATACATATATCAATATTACCAGAAGAAGGACTCAACATAATATCTGTATACCCAATCCAGGCACACAACGGGCAGAAAACTAAGAAAATTTTAAATGTAATGTCCATACCAGAATTTCTAAACAAAACTTGAATTAATTACATTACATTTTATTGAAATTATTGAAGAAATGTATCCAGCAATGTATCCAGCAAAAATAAACTTGTCTAAGACTGCTGGCTATTTAGTGAATATAGTTGTTCAAAAACCTGAGGACATTTGGAGTAACATCAATAGTTAATTTTTTTTGTTTTGACAGGCAGAGTGGACAGTGAGAGAGAGAGACAGAGAGAAAGGTCTTCCTTTTGCAGTTGGTTCACCCTCCAATGGCTGCCATGGCTGGCGGGCTGCAGCCGGCACACCGCGCTGATCCGATGGCAGGAGCCAGGTACTTATCCTGGTCTCCCATGGGGTGCAGGGCCCAAGCACTTGGGCCATCCTCCACTGCACACCCCTGACCACAGTAGAGAGCTGGCCTGGAAGAGGGGCAACCGGGACAGAATCCGGCACCCCGACCAGGACTAGAACCCGGTGTGCTGGCGCTGCAAGGCGGAGGATTAGCCTAGTGAGCCGCGGCGCCGGCCCATTAATTTTAAAATAAATGCAAAAGGGTCCAGCATTGTAGCACAGTGGATGAATGCCCTGGCCTGAAGCACCAGCATCCCATATGGGCGCTTGTGGGAAGCAACTCAGACTAGACTGTTACTGGAATTAAGACTTATTCTATGCATCTGCTCTCCCACAATATGGCGCTGGGAGAGGAGGAAACAGCTTCTACACAGCTGCCTCCAGTTCAACCAATAAACAGCAGGACCTGCTCCTGATTGGAGGAGAGCAGCATACTCGGCGTGTGGGTAGCAGAGTTGGGATTGGTGGCAGAGGACTATAAAGGAGAGAGACAACATGCACCAGGAACATCTATCTGAAGGAACACCTGAGCAGCCCCCAAGAGAGCCGGCCGGCGGTGTGCCGCTCCCCCCGCGGAAGTGGGGAAAGTGGCAGGTGGAACCGCCCTTCCACGGAGGTGGAAGGGACGGTAGCCAACCCGGGAAGAACCAGCAGCAAAGCCGGGGAGGGCCGAGCAGACAAAAGAACAGTGCAGGGTCCTGTGTCGTTCCTCCACGAAGAGGGGGGAGCGACAGGGCACTGGTTCAAGTCCCAGCTGCTCCTCTTCCAATCCAGTTCTCTGCTGTGGCCTGTGAAACCAGTAAAAGATGGCCAAGTCTTTGGGCCCCTGTGCCCATGTGGGACAGCTGGAAAAAGCTCCCGGTTCCTGGCTTTGGATCAGCTCAGCTTTGGCCGTTGCGGTCAATTGGGGAGTGAACCAGTGGATGGAAGACTCTCTCTTTCTCTCTCTGGCTCT